>NC_061509.1:211490657-211515529 GCF_022539505.1 Lolium rigidum
AGCACCTCCTCCTGTTGCTGCTCGCCCCTGCTGGCCCGAGGAGGGGATGCGGCGGCCCCCTATGGCGGCCATGGAGAGGTGCATGGAACAGAGGAGGAGAGGCGGCGTGAGGGCGCTGAGATAGAGGAGGAGAGGCGGCAGGAGGACGTCGAGCGGGACAACACCGACGGCGCCATGGGGGCTAGAGCGGGAGAGAGAAGGGGATGCGGGAGGAGAGACGAGCGGAGGCGGCGGCTGTGGGGATTAACAGTAGGGTTTCAGAGGCTCCAGAATAAACGGCTAAGATGCACAGATGGATTGATCCGACGGCCGAGAAACTCTAAACGCTGTGAGGCCCCGTGCGGGGGCATCATATATACCCCTGGATTCTTTCACACTAAGGGTGTGTTTGGTAGCCTGGGTGAGCTATCTGACCTCATACAAGTTGAGTTCAGCTATGTCCACTACATACAAGTATGCATTATTGTGTTATGTTTGGTAGGTTGTATGAGCCTGGATTCTTTCACACTAAGGGTGTGTTTGGTAGCCTGGGTGAGCTATCTGACCGAGCCCCTCCTGCTCCGCGCGCAGGCCGAGCTCCTCCTCATGGTGATGTGCAGTGAGGAGCGGAGAGGCCGGTCGAGGTCTCCGCGTCCCGCTCGTTTTGCCGGTGAGGCCGAGCTCCTCCCGCCGCGCGGTTGTCGGGCGAGGCCAGGAGAGGTGCTGCGGCCAGGCTGCTCGGTCGCCGGCGCGGCCAGCCGGCTGCTCGGTCGCCGACCCAGAGCTCGGGAGTGGGTCAGATGGTGTGCTTGCTGTCCAGTTGATGGGGAGAGAGAGACGAAGGGATGTGGGCTTGGGGAAATGGGAGAGATGGAGGAGGGTTGGCCAGTGACCCCTAGCGGGCGAAAGAGCATGCGCGCGGTCGCGCGGAACATTTTCCGTATGGACTCAGCTTGGCTGAGTTGCGAAGCTCGATCTCAGCTTCTCAAGTGGGCATGGCTGAGAGCCTGTTTTAGTATGAGGTGGGCATAACTGAGGTGAGCCGACTCAACCTAACAAACAACATATGGTGGGATGAGGTGGGAATATCTGAGGTGAGTCGACCTACCAAACACACCCTAAGTAGATTGCGATCTCTTCGCATAACCAATATGGGACTAAACCCAACATCTCCCTCCGTTAATTAGTTTAATAGACAAAATAATCTCACATGAGTTGGAACAAAATTGTGTTCGTGGAGTTGGTAAATGTTAGTTAACGGCATCTATCATGACTTCCGAAAGGTCCTACCATGCATTTAGGTAGGTTACATTGTGTCAACTTCACATCGCCCCTAATCTTTTTTTATTTTTGAAATATAAACTGAATTCAAAATCGTTGTAATTAACTATATGGTGAAATCATGGAATTCACTTCAAACGAGGTGTTAGACAAGGGGATCTTCTTTTGCCCCCTGTATTTTCTTCCACTTGTTGCTAATCTGATCCAGTCAGTGGTTAACAATCTACTTCCTCCATTCCTTAATGTAAGATGTTTTGGCCAGTAGCTTACGAATACTTTTATATTTAGAAACATACCACAAAGGGAGTATTTGCTAGTGAAGATCTCACTGGTGACCATGACTACCATATAATCCAATATGCAAAGAATACTCTTCTAATGTTACCTGCACAAGTTGATCAGTTAACTACAATATTTTGGCAGACTTTAGTTTTTTCACAGGATTAGTTATTAATTATCAAAAATCATGCAAGATACCTATTAACACCACTGAACAAGAAATTCTAGTTCAAAATGTTTAGGGTATCAAGTGGGTTCCCTCCTCTTCACCTATTGGGTCTGCCTCTAGGAACTATAAGACCCAAAATCCATGATTTAACTCCTCTAGTAGAAGGTACAAAAAGGAGGATTGCTAGCTCCTCTTTCCTAGCATGTGGTGGAAGGCTTCAGGCCTTCAGCTAATAAAATCAGTGCTCACATCAATGACAATCTATTTTTTAGTTTTTTTCATGCGAGATGATGAGAAAGCCAAATGTAATAGTGGGTTAGGTATCATGGACTTGAAGATATACAATGAAACATTGTTGGACTTGATGGAATTTCCCTCCCAGTCATTAGCGTGGGTCACTAAGGAGGCTCCTAAGACCTAACAACAAAAGCCCCAAATTTTCGCCTCCCCTGTTCACTGCCACCACCGTAAATACAATGAAGCTATTGTTCAATCGGAAAGGAGAAGCTTCAACCATTTTTCTTCGAGGTAGTCTTTATTGCCTGTTGGCACAATCTGGAAACAGGGGAATGGAGCAATAGGATGTGCAATCTGGAGTTTAGCGGATGAAAAATGCACGGACATACTTATATAGTTACATATAGGCACATGGTCTGCAAGACTATCGAACAAGAGAATTTGTGGCACTATGGGTTTAAATAGTAGTGAAGAAAACCATCTTGCAAACACAGAAGTCTTCAATATCAATACAAGAAAGCATGTAATGCCCTGGAACTTAAAAAGAGTAGCTACTCCAGTAGTAATTCCTTCCTCTCGCCAGCGACGACAAGAGTGATCCGCATCCGTACATCCCAAACTCCATTTAGAGTTTCATATTTACTTGTTCTTGGGTTTCTGCATGTAAGAAACAGTCTGTAAGTTTAAGGCGACTACTTCGAAAACCGTAGGCTAATTGGTAGGATTAAGCTCATATTGAGCTATGTTAAGGTCTCAAAATTAGAAGCACGCATGGCATGTTGTTTCTTACCCCAGAGCGTGATCCGCCAATACGGAGGTTGTCCATGTTGAGCAAACTCTCCACTTCATCCAGCTCAATGACGGCTTTGATGATTGCGCCTGAAAGGTCCTTGTCGTCGTTTGCGTCAAAAAAGCAGCCTCTCTCCTTGGCATCTGCTACTATCTTCCGCCAAACCGTCTTGCTGCTCACCAATGTGGTCGCATTCCCTACTATCCAGAGACAGTGCCTGCGAAAAAATCAGCACAATGTCACATGCGCGGTTTCATGCAACTCAAGAAACTGAAAACACTGGGAAACTCATCTCACTTGGCCCGTGTCAGCGCCACGTTGGTACGGTTCACGTTGTCAAGGAAGCCGACTTTTCCGGCGCTATTGCTCCGCACGGTGGAGAAGATGATGATATCCTCCTCGGCACCCTGGAACCCGTCCACTGATCGGACCTTCACGGAGAAACTGCCAGGCACCTCGTACGTCCTACCAAGCTTCTCCTGGATGGCACGAACCTGGCCCTTGTATGGCGACACAACGCCCACGCTGAGCGTCCTCCTTGTTTCCATGGACTCTACATGCACAAATCATTTCATTGACTTTCGTGTGCTCTTGATTTGCAATTAAGAAAGCTAGTGTGAGTACCTTTGAACAATCTTTGCACGATCCGGGTCACGGCAGCGACCTCGATGGTGTTCATTAGGCTCTTGTCGTGCTTGCCCAAGCTTTCCTTTCCGCCGTCGATGTTGATGAACGAGTAGGAACCATACATTGGGCCAGTCAGGTGCTTCCTCTCATAGTTTCTGTGTAGGACGTTCTCACCATCAGCGATCTGGTTGCCGTAAAAGCTTGAGACCGGAAACTTGCTTATCCCCGGGTGCATCCTGTACTGCACATCAAGAAGGTGCTTAGGGTGCCCCAGAGAACTTAGCCTCTCAAACAGGCTCCTTCCGAAATCAGCTTCCTCACATACCTGCAAGAGTAAACATTGTTGCAACTAGGGATCAACTAGCAAAAGAGACAACAAGATTCATGCTCAACTATATTTGCTGGTAAGAATATAAGATCACCTTGCTTTTCACAAGTGCTGGTAGTTGGTATTCATCTCCGATGAGAACAGCAAGACGGATGCCAGGAATTTGCAGCGGTATCAGTGATTCACACTCCTTCAGCTGTGCCGCCTCGTCAACTACAAGGAGGTCAAATGGCTTGGCATTTTGCAGGTAGTGCAAACGAGATGAGCTTGAGGCAGTGCAAAGTATGCTCTTGCTGTTCTGCAGCAGGAACTCCTCAATTGACCGCTTCTCAAAAATATCTGGAAGGTGAAAGTTGTTAGACAAGTAACTTAATTTCTCAATACACATGGATCTTGCCTGCTTCAGCTCTGAACGCACGCTGTCTTGCGCATAACCCAAAAGACTCTGAAACAATGAACTGTTTCTTCCATCGGAGGTGTCTCTGAACAGGGTTTGCAGCTGCTTCTCAGGTTCATTCTGCACGACTTTCCCAAACTCTTTAAGCATGTGTACAACCTCAGTCATGTAACAGAAGTTCTGCCCAGATGTAGCAGATCTGGGGAGATCACTGCAGAAAGTCTCAATGCAGATGCGCAGTTCATTTTCGGCTTGCTTGTAATTACGTAAGAAGTAATCCTTGAACGACATTATCTGTACATGCTTCTTATTAGGTTCCTCTTTTACCTGCACATTTTTGTTCTTTTCCTTCCTATCAAGATCCTCCTTTACTTCTGCCTTCTTATTCTTTTCCTTCTTAGCACGTTCCTCTTTTTCCTTCTTAGCACGTTCCTCTTTTTCCTTCTTAGCACGTTCCTCTTTTTCCTTCTTAGCACGTTCCTGGATCTCCCTTTCAATTTTCTGAACATACGAATCATACTGAACCAAGGGTTCCTCAAGAATTCGTACCATGGAACTCAGACAGTTGGTCCACCCTGAACCTGGCGTCAAGCACCGCTGGAGACGACGAACACGCTTCTCCAGGAAAATCTTTGTGAGTCTCTGATCCACGTTCATTCGATCCTCATTTCCAAACAACACAACATCACTCAGAAAGCATTTTTTTCCACTTCCAACAGAGGAATCCTCAATGAGGCTGAGGACCCGAGATGCAACCTCCACCACTGCAGTGTTCGTCGGTGCGCATGTCAGTGTTCTGTGGTTCTTGATCATCATGGACCACAGGAGAGTGCTAATGGTCTTCGTCTTGCCTGTGCCAGGAGGTCCCCATATCAGACGCACCGGATATGTATCCTGCTGCTCCATTGCTGAAACGCAATCAAGCACTGCCATCTGTTGTGACTTGTTGAGGCTGAAATTTTTAAGGTCAAGTGCTCTGTCTTGCAAATGTAAAGGTAGTTCTGACTTGTCCTCCTGGGGAACCAACCATCAGAAAAGAAAATACACGTTATAAAACTCAAAGATGTCAAATAGTAGTTGCTACTTTGCTAGAGAAAACAGGTATCAAAATCAAATTGGAGTACATACCCCTGGAGAATAATTTACGATCTTCTCAATGATGGTAGTGTTCCTAAGTCTTGCAACATGCAGATCCAGTGCGTTCCATATACGGTTGTACGTAGTCATGTTGATCAGGAACACCGCAAAAAGAGGCGGTGCAAGATCTTGTCTCGCCCTTGACAGCTTTACAATCGCATTGCCGTTAGCATCCTCTGCTTTCAGCACTGAGGCAATCACATAAGGCACCTTGCTTCGTCCCAAGTCTGAAATATGCCTCGGTTTCCGATCCAAGAAAACAAGTATATCAGAATCCTTGAGGGCATAAACTTCCCCTGGGTCTCTGTCAGGGTCAGCCTTCTTGACCAATATACTGAATATGGACTGCTTGGAACAAAGTTCCTCAATCCGTTTCACTTCAGTGGCTGGTGCGTGCTTGATACCCTCCAGAGCAGAGTAGAGATCAGCTCGAGTTTCTTCCATCAGTGGTAGGGCAAATGATTCCATGTACTCCTCTAATGAAGTGAAAGTTCTTGGTACTTTCTTAACCTGATATAGAGATTAGCCATTATTTGGTTTGTTCAGACACAAGGTAAGAGAACAAGATTAGCTCGACCAAAAAGAAGACGGGGCTGGGCTAACTATGTACAATAAAACAGTATAACTCGGAAGCTGTGGTTGCCCTCAGTAAAACTGCGACACTAGTTAACTTTTATTTGTTTTGGTTGATGATCGACATGTCCTTATATTGTGAAGTTTCCGATCAGTTAGCCACTGCTTAATATAAGTGCCCTCTTACTGGAAAAGACTACGGAGTAAAAAACTTTTATATGATATACTACCTCCGTCCAAATTGTAAGCATTTTTAGAAATCTAAATCAGATTTCTAAAAAGGCTTACATTTCGGAACTGATGTAATAAGATTTAAACCCTAAAGTATCCACAGAAGTCCATTGGTTTGAGCTGAGAGAACAAATGAAAAATAAAATATAGGAGATATGTAAGACAATAACTAGGTACTGCATAAATCCTGCATGGGCTACTTGGGCAAACATAATTATATCTTCCATGAATGTGTATAAAGATCAAAGACCCTTCTTATGCTCAAATTAATACACATCTTTCTGGCCTACTGTTCAAAATAGTCCTAATGTTCAGTTAGGTTTTCCTGTGACGTCTACTAGTGCTAGTATTTTGGCACATATATTTATCAGTTATCACCAATGTATCCTACAATATCTCATAAAAAAGGTGTCCTGAAAATACATGGCCAATAATCCTAAAAAATGAAGTGCAATAACAAGTCTATAACGAATCTAACATCACGAAAGATACACGCTTATTTTGCAACAACCAAAATTGCGTTGGTTAGTCAGAAGTAGAATTTGTTCATGCTCCCACTAATTCTTGCGATAGTTGGAAGTGATTCCTGTTTTGTGCATGTGGATCACCTAGGCTAGGCAATCATTTCGAAATCAAACGAAGATAAACAGATAAGCTAACTGAAAAGACTTGCCTTCTTCTTGAAGAGATTCCTGTTTTGCACATCTTCAAACGACCACGAGAACATCTGCTGCTCCATCTCGCTCCGCGTCCACGTACTGTACCTGCTATCATTTGCTCGTGCCGACGTTTCGTTTCCCTGCCGCACGAGCAGGAGGTCGTCGTCGTCATCGCTGTCGTAGCTGTAGAAGCTCATCTTGCACCTCCGGGCTCCGGCGAGAGAAGTATTTGATCGGTCGCAAGCTTAGCAAATGCGTCGCTCGGATTCAGGAAGCAGCAAGGCGTCGAGGATTTAAAGGGCGCGGAAGGGAGCCGGCCAGTGCGATTCCGTCTGCAAATTAATTAACTGAGTTGGGATGCGAAGGGCCAAGCGCTTGAGATTACTGCATACGTAGTATATACGCAGTGCAGTGCCCTGTCCAGAATCTCAGCAGCCGCAGCAGTACGGGAAAACACAGAGCATTGATGAACCGATTCAAAACGTCGGACTTGTCGACTCGATTCCAACGAAAATCAACAAGTCGGATTTCGATTGCATTTGAATCCAGGCCGAGACAACTCACCATGGAACCGCGGTCAGCGCGATTGGAGGCTCGTTGCCGTCCGCTGCCGCCGCGGGCCTCCCACCCTCGCCACTGCCGCGGTCCAGCACATTTTCTTCGAGCTCGTCCCGGACCGCCGTCGGCAGAGATCGCCATTGCCGCATTGAGGACCTCCCGCAAGCTCGTCCGTGGAGTTCGCAAGAGCCCGCGCGTGCCGAAGCGGAACCACCGAGCCTCCGGCCGGCTTGCCCGGACCCGGGGCGTTGACCTCAGTGGCCCGGATTGTGGAACTCCACCTCAACGCTTTGACTCGGGAAGTGCAAATGCCTCGATGTGGGGCGTTATTAAACAATATAACGTGTCTCCGAAAAAAATAAAAAATCTCCGAGGTCACATTTTTAAATTTTTCACGACAAACCAACTTTTCTTCGCCGTTGATTTTATTCAATGTTAGCTTCAAAAAAAAATTTGACACGAAATATCAGCTTCAAATTTCATCCCACGGAATTCAGATATTGTTAGAAAAAACTACTACGTCCGTTCCAAAATAAGTGTCTTAGTTTTATCTACCTGAGTGGTCCGGATCGTGGAGCTGCATGTTAACGATTTGACTCGCGAACTGCAAATCTCAATGCCTCGATGCGGGGCGTTAAACAAAAAACGTGTCTCCGAAATAAATAAATAAATGAATGAACTAAAACTAAAACGAATCATTTTTTTGCTGAACGTTTTTGTCCGAGGTCACATTTTTCAAATTTTCACAACAAACCAACTTTTCTTCGCCGTCGATTTTATTCAATGTCAGCTTCAAATTTCATCCCACGGAACTCGGATATTGTTAGAAAAAAAACTAGCATGGTGCCCTTGCAAATGCGAGGGCATGATCTTTAAGCTTTAGTTATTTAGCATTTTTACTCTTTAATTATTTGTAATTTTTTATATCCATAAATGTCATTATGTATAAAAAAAATGATATAGCAACCATCAACAGTATTTTGTGAATAAATTACAGCATGTGTTGTTAACAAGTTTACTCCGTATACAAAAAAATTGTTGTGATATCTCAAAATTATCACACCAATGATTCATACTAGTGGTTGGGACGCTCTATTGGGCGCCTCCTCGCCGAAGCTCTGGGTCCCAATTCCCGTGATTGTCCTTGCATCCCAATCGCATTCTAATGTTGGACTACATTTTTTTTGTGCAAGACAACTTCGTGCGCCTTTAGCTGTGTTATACCGATAATTACCAAGTGGAATTAAAAATGGGAACCTTGTATTCAGACAATTATATCTGGGCCTGCATGGATTAATCGAGCGAGAATCAATGAGCAGCTAGCTAGAGGCCAAAGAGAGAAAACATACATTAGAGCAATTCCAATAGTATAGCCAACTGTTGGCTATAACAAGATGTCATATCATTTGTAGTCATCATATAGCTAACATGTATAATAGTTGGCTATAAGAATGTAGTACTTTATTAATATATGGCCCACTTTTCACTCTCACAAGGTGCCTGGAGAGCACGCTGCAAGAGTCATTATGTCATGATAAGAGATCTCATCTCACTTCTCTCTCCTCTTCTCTCTCCTCCAACTCATCTAAAATATATTATTTAATATCTTATAGTCAGCTGACTGGACTCTATTGTACTTGCTCTTAGACATGGTCAGGCAACTGATACAGAAGTAGATGCTGATATATTTTTCAATGGGGCATAACCGCATAAGGTAGCACTGTTCTGGCTCAACCCATACACATAGCACTGTAGCACAGAATGTAATTGTCTTGGCACGTAACAAGACAATATAGGTCGTAGATTTTATACAACACTAATTATCCACAAATGACGCAGACGAAGTGATGTTGGGGAGAAGTGTGGAGTGATCCAACCTAGAAGAAGAGAAAAAAATGGGTCACATTGACATCATCCAGAGCAAAGGAATAAGACAAAGATGACAATCAGGAAATATAATCTTGTGAAGCTACTTTCGATAGCCAACTCAAAGTCACTGAACAGGTTCCTGCTTCCTATTCTTTGAGCTTTTTGTCTGCCGCAGTAGAAGTGGTTTTGATACGAGCGGACGCAGTGACCACATCGACCGGAAATTTGTTGCTGAAGAGAAAAAAAAAACGAGAAGAACCTCCTTGTTCTTAGAGTATCCCCACTCGTTGGCGCTTCCCACGCCCAAATCCGGCGAAATTTTCGTCCGGATTGGATGAAGATTTGGCGTGGGGAGCGCCGGTTTCCCAGCCGCGTGCCCAGGCGAAGTCAACGATGCGAATTTTAAAAACGGAAACTTGACAAACTACGGCTAAAAACGGGTGAATATAGACTAAATTTAATGATATTTATTATATTACGGGCGGAGTTCATACATAGAGGCCGAATTCGACTATATTTCGAATTCGGCTAGGGGAATTCAAACGCTAATTTTAAAACACGGCACTCTACATGCCGAAATGGTGGTAGAACACCGTGTAGTCGCCGCCGTCGTCGTCGGAGCCGTCGTCGTTGGCCTTCGGCCGCGCGGCCCGGGCTGCTGCCGCTCGGCCGGCGCCTCCCCACCCCGGGGATGGCTTGTACCAGTCGCCGGAGGAGGACTCGAGGTTGACGACGGGGACAGCGACGCCGGATGGAGGTGTCGCAGGACGGCGGTACCGCGCGACATCGTCGTTGGCGGTTGGAGCGGCGCGGGCGGCGAGTTGGCGTGCGGCGGCCGGGTCCGGCCAGCTCGCCGCCGCTGCTCCGCCTCCTCGCGCTCCCGGCCGCGCTCGGCCCGGTCCAGGTGCGGCGTCGTCCGCGCGCTTCTCCTCCTCCATGTCGTGCGGCGACCCGGCGATCGCCTCCGCCATCGCGGCGTCCTCCGCGCGCTTCGCCTCCTCCTCGGCGAGCCGGCTTGCGGCGGCCTCTTTCTTCGTCTTCTTCCGGCCGCTCGCGGCGCGGAAGGCTGTTCGCGGATGACGAGGGCGCCGCCGCTGCGCCCTCTGGTCGTCGGCGGAGACGCCGGCTCCTTCTTGACGCGCACCGGCGTCGAAGGCGACGTCGCCTCCTCCCTCTTCACCGGCGCCAAGGATGACCTCGACGCCGATCCGGAAGACGGCGAGCTGGCAGCCATGCGCCGTGGCTGCCAGACGTTTCCCCGACGGCGGCTCGCCGATGCCCTCGATGCCGATGGAGGGGGCATCGTGAGCACCGGGAAGTTGCCGCCCTCGATGTGCGCGAGGACGTTCGCCAGCGTCCTTTCCGGCGCGCTCCACCACCGTCGGCGGCCCGCGGCGTTGTTGCGCGGAGGCGGAGGCGGCGGGCCGTCATAGGCCGCCGCTCCCGCTCCCACCGCCGGGAGGAAGTAGGAGTTCCACCGCGTGTAGTTGTCGGGGTGGTGGCGCGGGTCGGCGCGCTCCTCGTCGGTCATGGTCATCCTCGCCTCCTCGATGGCGACGTCGAGGGCGTGGCCCGCGGCGGCGGCGGGATTGGTACGCCGCCGGCACTTAGCCGCCGGCCGCCTCCGGGAGGCCTCGTGTCCGGCGGGCAGGGGTACCCCGCCTGGTGGAGGAGGTGCCCCTCCCACGCGTGGAGCGACCGGCGGGGGAAGCCGTTGTTGGCTGCGCCGTCGTTGTCGTAGAACGCCATCTGGAGAGTAGAGGGAGAGTGGAGGGAGAGTGGAGCACGGGGTACGTCTCGCGGCGAGCGGACCGGCGTATATAGGCGTGGCTGGCGCGGGGGATTAAATGCCGCGTGGAATGCGACGCGTCCGCGGCGAGCTGACCGGCGGCAGCCTTTAGTGCGCGCGGAAGACGATGCGTGTGCGGAAGACGACGACATTAACTCGCCGCGTGGCCGGCGAATGCAGACCGGCGGCAGGCTTTACAGCGCGCGGAAGACGATGCGATGAGGACGACGATCGGTTTCTCTCGCCGACAAGTTGGGGCCACTCGCACGCGCGGGAAGTTTCCTCGCCATTTCGCGCGCTTTCGTTTCGTCCGGAGTCCCCGAGCGCTCCCCGGGGGCCGGGGATGGCGTGGGATCGCCGGATGAATTTAGGCCCAAATCCGGACGAAAACGAGGAACCGGGGGCGCGACTGGGCCAAATTACGCCGTCCGGATGGAAAAAACGCTCGTCGGGGGGACGAGTGGAGATGCTCTTAGTACCCACGTGATGATAAACATAGGCGCATTCCATGCTAGAACCAGCATCATTTCAAAATAAGGGAAGAACAAACATAAGAGTAAACCAATAACAAGCATAGATTGATGCACCTAAATCTTCAGAGCCAGTCTATAGAGGAAGAGAGCATGTGCTGAACTGCTGATGCCGGTTGTCAGGCTGTTTGCACCTGTGTCGTGCCTGATGCCGGCTGTCAGGCTGTTTGCACCTGTGCAGTGCATGTATCCATTCATCAGCTGGATAATACCTCACATGCTATTTTCCAACATTTCCAACAGAATGACAGCTCATTAGGCAGCAACAATCAACATGGTTTTTAACTATCAGATATGGCAGATAACGGCACACAAATTCGCAGACAAAAGCAATATGGATGATGACGGGCACTCACACTTGATTTGAAAGTTCCACAAGAGCAGAAGAGGGTTCAGATTCAGCGGTGAGAGCAATATCCTCTGTCGATCCTCGATACCCTTGTTGTTCAACACACATATAAGACATTAAATTTATAAGAAATAAGTTACAATTTAGCAAGTTAGGTGCAAACACAGGCAGCAGGATTGAACTAAATGTACCAAATACTACAGTTGTCCAAGATTAAACTATCTTTGTTTTATTTATTTGACTCTTAATGTCACCAACTATATATGACTACTCATACACTTTTTTGGTTTATCTAAAATTATGTTCGCTATTGCTCAGTTGATTCTAAATTACAACAAATCACATGCAAAAGAATAAAGGATGACCAGTGTATCGAAGATCTATTTCTGATACATAAAGGGCTTCTGGATCCATAACCTAAGTTTGTAGTCCGATGATATAATCTGACCCAAGTATATCAGCAAGGAAACAAGAAAATTCTAGAGACGCGAGAAAAGTGTTTCACCTCATATTTTTCATCGTGCTACAGACAGTAGGTTTGTGTCAGCTGCAAGATGAGTAACTCAATTGACCCTGAGAACATAAACATTGGCAAATTAATTTTTTGGTGGTATTGCCAATGCTAACAATCTTCAGTCTTGGATTTCTTTTTGGTTTTCCTGGTAGAAACAAGGATCAGATATCAATAAATAGATAAGACTGTGTAGGAGTGGGAAAATGGTTTAAAAGGCAGTGCCATGGTCATGTGACAGGTAAATAGAGGACTTGTTGGCAAAGAAAGAAAAATACAACTTACTTATTGGCAATGAAAGAAAAATACAACTAACCGTCCAAAACAAATACGTATATTGTAAGCTTCTAGAAAGTACTGGGAACAACAATAGCACCTGGACATCAGCAAGCTGGTAACCCTAAGCAACGAAAAACCTAAGAAGTTCGTGACCCATGATATTATATGGCAATTGATTTTCCTGAACACTAAATCACCATATGGTTCCTAATAATGCCCTAGCTGCTCTTTATTATCTTTCCCCTTACAGTAAGGAAAACAAATCCCCGACAACAAGAAGCATAAAGTGACTATAATAATGATAAAAATAGGGCATCTCATATCTCTAGCATCTACACCTTACCTCGAAAATAACCACTATCCATTGAATCGAGTTACTATTGTCTGCTGCATTCTAACACTATGTGAGGAACCCGGAGGTCGGGGCTAGACAAACTCAGATATCACATCTGGCATAAGCCTAACCTAGATCTCTAGGGCCTACAGGGTGAGAATCGGTAACACAACAGTGACTCTACGACACAAAGCAAATATATTACAACTCTTAGCAGAATTAAGATCCAAATTTATTACACGCAGAGGTCACTGACCACAATTCAACAAGCAGTGGAAAGCAAATTATGTTATCTAGATAACAAGACTGCAAAGGGCCTAAGAGGCCATAACATACGGCGACGTCCCAGCCCATAAGTCTCAGGCTGCTGCCTGGGGAACTCCGAACTACTCGTCGACGTCGAGGTAGAAACCACCATCAGTTGGAAGGACTTCGTTTGAAACAAAGCATGCAAGGCTAAGTACAGGGACTCAGCAAGACTTAGTACAACCTATTCGCAAAGCGGGTATGCGAGGCTTTATGTGGAGCTTATTTTGCGGAAAGCCAGTTTTCCTTTGTAAACGGGAGGGAGCAGAAGCTCGTCTATTCAGACCATTTTCAAAAGGGGTAAGAGAGCGATATTAACTCTAGCTCTAATATCATCATGTTGAATCCACCGAATCTTCATCATCACCTGAACCTATCACCTAGGATCACCCCCTCGACACCTTGAGAGGGGATCCTTAAACACATATTAATTCCAAGTTTTACGATTTAGGTTCATGTTATCTATGATCATAGAATCCATCACCAAGTCATCTGTAACCGTGGACACGGCTTTTCGAAAAGATTTACCCTACATGGGTGTACAACTTTACCCACACGCGCCGACCGACTCTTAGTGCCACTAGATTAACACACTTCCTTGGTGTGCCGGCAGAGGGTGGTCGACCAAAACCTTTCCCTTATTTCGCCTATTCCATGAGTCAAACTAACTGGGGAACTCCGTTATCGTAGGTAGCCATTCTCTGAGGCGGTCCCGGTCATTGTGCGTAGGGGATCCAGTTCAATGCCTCGAACATCCTTCACCCCGGCCACGCCATGTATGATGCACTTTGAAAACCTTTTCCACCTTTTCCCATGCGTATGGCAAATGGAACTCGCAAACTAAATGACTCATGGGTAAGCTAGGCAAGTTCGGGCCAAGGGGTTCCCATGGGCCCCGTGTGGTTGTACGCTCATTCTTGGTTCCGAAGGCGAGAACTCAGGTCCTAGTATCGGCGAGAACGAGTCAAATCACCACATCCCCATGTGACGGCCCATCCAAGCTTTAGCATGTTTATTATCATCACTGATCATACCACGTCATCCTGCCAAACTAGGTTCATTCGTAGCTCTGATTCATCAACCGGATGGATCAGACTTCAACAGCTAAGCATGGCTAAGCATAACACATATACGGCTCTAGCGATGCGAACAAGCTCAGACCTAGTTTTGCTGGGAGCGGTGGATCAGGAACTTTGGGCTACAAGAATGGAATATGCACACATAGGATATCTACAACTGCCGATAAAATATATTTGAAGCGGATGCAATATGTAAGAACCAGAAGTAAAGCATTTCGAAACCATATATGAACCAGGTTAGGGCTTGCCTTGTCCCTCGTTGTTCGGGTGCCGCTCTTCGGTGGCGTTGATCTCAGGCTCGCGTTCGGTCCCTATCGTGAAGAACCAAACACCGGAATGGAATAGCACAATCAAGACATGGTACAATGCAATGCACATACAATATGATGACATGTCATATTAAAGGGGTTTGGGTAACCCTAGGTGCATCGACGGAAAATGAGGGGGTTCGGCATCGATCCCGACACATGAGAGGGGTCGATTTAGGGTTTCTACTAAGGCTCACATTTAATTGGTTCAAACATGTATGAAACATGGATAAACAGCTAGGAAATGTTTTTCTGATCATTTTGATATATAATTTTATATTTTTACGAATTAATATGAATTATTGAAAATAAATAAAATAGAAAAATCTTTACTGCGTCACGCTGACGTCAGCATGATGTCAGCGCGGCCTTGAGCTCGCAGACGAGCTCGAATCCGATGTTTCCGAGCGCGATAGGATGCGCGCGAGTGCGCGCTCGACGCGCAACGATGCGCTGAACCGTCAGGTGGGGGCGCCGCCAGCGAATGGTCGCCGGAGACGAAGCCCGATGGCGGCGTGGGTAGGTGCACATGGCGGCGGCATTACAGGGCGCAATCGACAAGGGCGAGGGTACGGGGAGGTTCAGGACCTCGCCACGAAGCTCCAGAGCTTGTCAGTGAGGCCGGAGGAGCTCGAGAACGGCAGCGAACGGTGGTTGTCGGATTCGGGAACGATAACCCGATTCGCGATTGAAGGCTCGCCGGCTTGTGCTGCTTGTTGGGGAAGAACCAGGGCAACGCGGTGAAGCTCTTGGGCCTGTCGGACGAGCACGGGGAGGCGCTAAGCGGCGGCGACGGCGAGTTGGTCGTGGCTAGGGTTTCGGCCCTAGCACAGCATAGAGCGAGGAAGAGGGGGATGTGAGGGTCCTAGGGTTGTTGGCGGCGGTGGAGGGCACTTATAGGCCACCGGGGGCGGCGGCGGGGATCTTGGCGCGCCGGCGACCATCGGGTGGCCGCGCTGCTGCCAGCTCCTGCTTTGGTCGGCGGGGGTGATGATGGGTGATGTCTACGGATGCTTCTATTCTTGTAGACAGTGTTGGGCCTCCAAGAGCAGAGGTTTGTAGAACAGCAGCAAGTTTCCCTTAAGTGGATCACCCAAGGTTTATCGAACTCAGGAAGGAAGAGGTCAAAGATATCCCTCTCAAGCAACCCTGCGATCACAATGCAAGAAGTCTCTTGTGTCCCCAACACACCTAATACACTTGTCAGATGTATAGGTGCACTAGTTCGGCAAAGAGATAGTGAGATGCAAGTAATATGGATGAGTATGAGTGGTAATAGCAATCTGAATAAAATATGGCAGCGAGTAAACATGCAACAAAACAAGTAAACAAACGGAGATTCGATGCTTGGAAGCAAGGCCTAGGGATCCTTCTTTCACTAGTGGACACTCTCAACAATGATCACATAATAGAACCACTCTACACTCTGTTGTTGGATGATGAACACCACTAATTGTGTAGGATTACACGAACTGTGGTGACCCTGCATACCACTGCATGTTGTAGTATGCCAGTCGTTGATATAACATTCACGAAGTACCATTCCGCAAATATTACATCCCTCAGAGTAGTACAACAGAACATAGCAGGTCCATAACTCATTCATTTATTATTACAAGCATAATACACATATCGTCTCGGAGCTCCTCTTGGGTCCTAAGAGGAATACTCCTGGGTTCGAGGCAAACCCAACTTAGCTTACAATATAGAAGTCTCATTAAGTTATACATTTATTCTCTCGAGCAGCCTAAGTATGAAGAGTTCGGGCTGCTCGGCTACTACTACTACTCGATGCTTCTAGGCTTGATCTCCTCCTGAAGCCTCCCCGGTTCCGTAGACTATGAGGTAGTCTACGCCTTCAATACCTCCAAAGAGGTCTGGTTCTTCATAGCCGATGATCTCGGCTCCTTCAGAGGTTGTCGTAGTCCTCCTCCGGACGATTCGGACAATCTAAGCAAGGGATTTAAGAGTGGGATGAGTACGAGCGTACTCAACAAGTTCATTATAGATAAGAGGTGTTTAATGCACTAACTACGATATTAGACCGGAAAGTCTAATACCAATGCAGGTTTTGATAAACATTTCTTCAAGAGATTGCTTTTATTTCAAAGAGCTATGTCCGTCAGCCTTCACCGGTTTACTAGAACTTCATGGAGTTCCTTTCCGGCCGCGTTCGTAGTTCCATATCCCGGAACAGGGAGTGACAGGTCACGGTTCTTTACACTCTGCAGAGGTGTGTTGCTTTACCCAAAAGAGATCTTAACCTTGGTGCCAACCGGGCAGCTTTCCTGTCCACACTTCCTTCGGTGTGAGGCCCGGTATAAGGTCTAGCCAATCATGTTCCTCCGCTACCTCGAACACCCACCCTTTGTTGCATACCCCGACCCTGGGTCCTCGCCGGTCCCATTATTCCCACTCACGGGTGGACCCCGACCACGACAACAGTTTGGGGCTCGTTAACCAAACTCCTTCGCCGGTAGCTGCAACCCATCATAGACCGCAATACCGTGGGGACTTAAGGCTTCCCCAGCCAACCGCTTGTTCTTCGAGCGACAAGTGTCTACTGACTATGCCGTGGGGACTTAAGGCTTCCCCAGCCAACCGCTTGCCCTGACAGATACAAGTGTCTACGGTAAAGCGCATCCGTTGATGAACGAGAGGTGGAACACTTTTGACTACTCCGTCCCACTCCGGATCTTATGGTTAACATGGGTATTACGGCACAAGAATCACTAGACGACATTTGTTGTTAATCCTAGATGGATATTAACCCTTGCAATGGAACCTCCACCATATCAACACAATCCATGGTTCCATTGCCAACCACATAGTCATATTCATAGTTATGAAAATAGTGGTTTTGGTTTTTATGCAATAGTGATAATCATAGTACTTTGCAAGTAATTTGATAAAGATACTCAAATGACATGAACAAGTGATGAACTTGCTCGAACACCGCAAAGTTTTGCGGTTGGATGGTGTGGACTGACCCTTGTCCTCCGGTTCTGAAAAATAGCATCATTGTCCGATAAGGGCAATGGTTAAAGAAGCAAATATGCATGATTCCAGTTTTAGGGTTTGTTCCCCCTTCCGATGTCGTTATTATTTCATGTAAGAGGTTAATACTAAGAATAATTTGGGGATACTTTATTTAAAGTAAAATACAACCTTGAAATGTTGTCAAGGTGTTTTTAAAGTCCAAAGGCATTAATGGACTTATTTTCATTATTGAAAATAATATGTGTGATTTAAATCATTTATTTTAATCATCAAATTAAGACTTTTTCTTAATTGTTTTCAAAAATTCTCTTTTGTATTTTATTCATGTAGAGGATTTTATGCTGATCAGTTTTCATATTTTTAATATTTTTTTTGAGCTATATTCTATTTTTTAAAATTCTTAGAAACACTCATTTTAAATGGGTATTTTGGAAATGTCCAAAATACCCCTCGGGCCCACCTGTCAGGCGACCGAGCTGGTTAGGTTGGACCCAGTCGCGTCGTCTTCCTCCCTCACTCTCTAACCCTAATCCCCTTCGGGCTCCCGCGACCAAAATCGCCTCCGCCGTCGCCGCTTTAATTCCGCCGCCTCCGGCCGTCGCCGGCCGACGAGATGCCGCGGATCCGGTCCGCCTCTCGATGGCGGACCCGATGGGCCGCGTCGATCCGATGCTCGCTGCTTCCTCGACTCGCCCCCAACGCCTGCCGCTCGCCTGCCGTGATGTGCCGCAGCGATTTCGTCGCCGCCGACGCTCCTGGCGTCGTGGCGCGGCCGTGTGCCTCGCCGTGGTGATCCAGGCGTTGTGGCGGGGTGGTGCCTGGCTAGGCGTGGCCTGGCGCCGCTGTTCGCCGGCGTGTGCCGCCGTGCCGCCATGGCCGTGCCCTTCTCCGAGTAACTTGTAAGTTCACACCGCCTCCCTCCTTCTCTACTACCTGTTCTTCCTCTTCTCCTTCCTTTCGAGCCTAGCTCTGGCCACTGGCCTTCCTCTACTCATGGAGACGCGGCTATGCCGTGATGCTGCTGCTGCTTTTCTTGTGTTGTTGTGCTATGGTGTTGCTGCTACCTACATGTGTTGTGACTGCTAGCTGTGGTGCTTGCTCTATTGCTATGCATATGCTGTCGTCTGTGTCTTGCTATCATGGCCATTGCTTATGATCATGCTTGTGCTTGTGCTGCTGCTTCCCTGTACCTCTGTTCTTGATGCTATTTCATCTAAATCATCAAGTGTATTCAATTACTTGCCCCGGCTTGATTGATGTGTGTGATCCTTGCAAATTTGCAAGAACCAGTGCTATCTGTGTAGTGCTCTTGGGCTTTTCTTCACTGTAAAGCTCAGTTTAGCTTGTGTATTGGCTAAATAACTCCCCATCTTGTTGGTGTGCTACTGGTTACAATTATATTTCATGTATTTGATTATCTATGATGCAATGGTTGGTTAATTTGTGGCTTTGGATGATCCTGTGATCATCAGGGCTTCCTGTTGGCTTATAAATTTGTATGGATTCATTTCAAATACTGCTGTTGCTTGTGGATCCAGCTCCTCACCAAGTACTGATGGTTGTTGTTGCTTGTGAAAGCAATACTGGTGGTTGATTGAAGGATTTGATACCCCTGGATGTATCTGTGTGTGGTGTTTTATTTATCTATGCTTGTCAGTGAAGCCTGGCTTCATATTTCTAACAACAGACATGATCTACCTGATGCAGTAGTGATCTGGTGCATCCTATGCACTATCTGGATGGAAACCAACATGTGTTGGCACCTCCTGTGATGCATGAACTCCTTGGAGTGATGATATGCTTCTCTTGTGGCTTTTCTCGTGTGGCTAGGTAGTTGTTGTGACCCTAGCAATGCTTGATGTGCTAGTAAAGGTTGCTCCTACCTCTTCAGTATGCTATTGTGCAATATTACTCGGTAGTCATTCATGGGCTTCAAGTATAATTGATGTTGAAATGAAAATAGACATATAAATATCTATATTCCGATGGTCTTAAAAGGGCTAGTGTAGTCTGGTTATACTTGGGTAAGTCTCCGGGATGGTTTTCTTTCCTGTTTCCATTTGGAAGATGCTACCACTATTTTGGTTGGCATAACCATGGGTATAGGCTTGATTGATCCCTGGTCCTTTCCATTTCTATCAGGTTACACTTGGTCTCTGACCAAATGATGATCAAAACAGGGTTACCCCACCCTTTGTGTGCTTGTGATCATGCCTGTGCAATTTATGAACAAAACCATCTGGTTTGTTCATGATGATGTGTATACCTCACTCCAGCTCCTAGATAAAGTTGTTGTGGTAGAGGATTTGCTTCTGGTTGGTTGGTTTGCTTCAGTGATGAGCTGGTGCTTGCCCTGCTCCTCCTTGTGAGCTTGATGCTTGGTTATTTGCTGTGGTGGTGAAGATGTGTTGAACAGCAGTGGCTGTTCAAGCTGTTCTTGTGTTCTTGTGTTCTTGTGACTTACCCTGTGAGGCTGCTGTCGATGCAATGGTTAGGGTTTGCTTCAGAAAACCCTTTATACTTGCCCTCTCCCTTTCCTTTATGGTCGATGACCATGCCTGTACTCCTCCCCTGGTCACTATGTGTGTGGAGAGCATGCAAGCAACCCCGGTGTGCTTGTTGAGCATGCACACAAGCATTGTGTGTTGCCTGGTTGTGTGTATGTGAATCCAGCTTGGGACTTGTCGTTGTGGAAAGATCAGCTCGGCAGCTTTGGTCATATCCTCTCTCTTTTCATTTAATTTCTAACCTGCCAAGTGGCTATGCCACTTGGCATAACTTGCTTTCTTTGTGATTGTGTGCAGGAATCAAAGTGATGATCTAATGATCATGAAGATCATCAAGCTCAAGATTATCTTGTAGTTTAGGATATTTCATTTATTTGTAATTTTCCTCTTTCTTTTTCTATTTCTTCAACTCATGTAATGTGTTGTAAATTCATATTCCATTTCTGGATATTGTAATTGACATTGTATCTTGTGTGATTATCAATAAAGCTCCCATTTTCCTTAATGAGCTTTACATAATTGTTGTATTATTTATAATCTTGATTAATGATAATTGTTTATTAAATTATCTCAAGTTTGAATTATGTGATATCCATTTGATGTTTGAAATTCAAATTCAAATTTGGTTTGAATTCAATCATACAACTTAATTTAGAATTCAATCATGCAACTTAAGATTGTGATGCATCTTCTCTTCTCTCTTCTCAAAACCCTAATCTAGTTAAGTAAGAACAAGTTTATCGCACTCTCGAAACCCTAACCCTGTAGGATGTCGAGAGAGAAACTTGTCCCCCTTCGATGCAATTTTGTTTTAAAAGCGCGAAATTTCCCCAGAATTTACGATGCAATGCACATCCCTTTCTAAAATCTACCCCTCGATCGTCTCTAAACCTGGGACATTATAGCCTTTCCTCCTTAAAGAAAACTTCGTCCCGAAGTTGTGGCTGTAATACCTGAAGAGTTCGGGGTATGTTTTCCTCAGGTCTTCCTCCTTTTCCCAGGTGGCTTCCCTCTCTGGATGATGCTTCCATTGTATCTTGTAGTATTTTATGGCTCGATTCCTGAGTTGTTTCCAGTTTTCCTCGAGAATCTTCGCTGGCTTCTCGATGTATGTCAAATCTGGTTGTAACTCAAGCTCTTCATGTGATACTGGCTCATCTGGGGTCTTTAAACACTTTCTGAGTTGTGACACATGGAATACGTTGTGAACCTGAGATAACCTTCCCGGTAGTTCCAATTCAAAGGCTAACCCTCGGTTTTGACTCAGAATCTTAAAGGGTCCGATGTATCTAGGGCTTAACTTTCCCTTTACCCCAAATCTCTGAAGTCCTTTCATCGGGCTCACCTTGAGATATACCATGTCTCCAACTTGTGGCTCCCATGTTCTTCTCTTCTGATCTGCGTAACTCTTTTGTCGGCTTTGGGCTATCTTCAACCTATCTCTTATGATGTCAATGATTTGTTGCTTTTCCTTGACATAATCAGGATTAAACTCCTTGCTTGCTCCAGACTTCATACCAAGCATATGGGTGATCTACACTTCCTTCCATACGTAGCTTCGAACGGTGCCATCTTGATGTCGCTTTGATAGCTATTATCGTATGAAAACTCTGCTAGTGGCAAGTGTTCCTCCCATGATCCTCCGAAGTCTAGGGCACAAGCCCTAAGCATATCCTCTAGGATCTGATTAGTTCTCTCCGTTTGTCCACCTGTCTGAGGATGATAGGCGGTACTATAATCCAACTTGGATCCTAAGGCTTCGTGTAGTTGCTTCCAAAATGCTGACGTGAACACGGATCCTCGATCCGACACGATCTTCTTGGGCACTCCATGTGTGCTCACAATCTCTTTGATGTAAAGATCAATGAGTTTCTCTCCTTTATCTTGTTGGTTTACCGCTAAGAAGTGTGCACTTTTCGTCAACCGGTCCACGATTACCCATATCATGTCCTTCTTTTTATTGGTCATGGGTAGTCCGGTGATGAAATCCATTCCTATCTCCTCCCATTTCCATTCTGGAAT
Organism: Lolium rigidum; assembly: GCF_022539505.1. Lineage (NCBI taxonomy): Eukaryota > Viridiplantae > Streptophyta > Magnoliopsida > Poales > Poaceae > Lolium > Lolium rigidum. The sequence continues at coordinate 211,512,786 of NC_061509.1, forward strand.
GGGTAAAGGTTGTAACTTTCCTGCCAGACTCTGGTGTTCAGCCTTCACCCTTTGGCAGGTATGGCATTCCGTCACATATTGTGCTATCTCTCTCTCTTCATGTTGTTCCACCAGAATAGCTCCTTTAGATCCATGTATGATGTCTACGGGAGCTTCTATTCTTGTAGACAGTGTTGGGCCTCCAAGAGCAGAGGTTTGTAGAACAGCAGCAAGTTTCCCTTAAGTGGATTACCCAAGGTTTATCGAACTCAGGGAGGAAGAGGTCAAAGATATCCCTCTCATGCAACCACCGCAACCACAAAGCAAGAAGTCTCTTGTGTCCCCAACACACCTAATAGGTGCACTAGTTCGGCGAAGAGATAGTGAAATACAGGTGGTATGAATAAGTAGTAGCAACGGCACCAGAAAAGTGCTTTGCCCAGGACAGTAAACAAGCAGTAGTAATGCAGCAGTAGTAACGCAGCAGTAGTAACGCAGTAAAAACAGTAAACAAGCAGCGATAGCAGTATTTAGGAACAAGGCCTAGGGATTAGACTTTCACTAGTGGACACTCTCAACATTGATCACATAACGGAACGGATAAATGCATACTCTACACTCTTGTTGGATGATGAACACATTGCGTAGGATTACACGAACCCTCAATGCCGGAGTTAACAAGCTCCACAATAATGCTCATATTTTAGTAACCTTTAGTGTAAGATAGATCAAAAGACTAAACCAAGTACTAGCATAGCATGCACACCTGTCACCTTCATGCATATGTAGGAGGAATAGATCACATCAATATTATCATAGCAATAGTTAACTTCGCAATCTACAAGAGATCATGATCATAGCATAAACCAAGTACTAACACGGTGCACACACTCGTCACCTTTACACACGTGCAGGAGGAATAAAACTACTTTAATAACACATCACTAGAGTAGCACATAGATAAATTGTGATACAAACACATTGCAATCATAAAGAGATATAAATAAGCACTTCACTACGCCATTCAACAGGTGAATAAGTATTACGTGAAATATAGCCTAAGAGACCCACACGGTGCACACACTCGTCACCTTTACACACGTGGGACAAGGAGTCTCCGGAGATCACATAGGTAAAACTCACTTGACTAGCATAATGACATCTAGATTACAAGCATCATCATATGAATCTCAATCATGTAGGGCAGCTCATGAGATTATTGTATTGAAGTACATAGGAGAGAGATGAACCACATAGCTACCGGTACAGCCCCGAGCCTCGATGGAGAACTACTCCTCCTCATGGGAGCGAGCAGCGGTGATGAAGATGGCGGTGGAGATGGCAGCGGTGTCGATGGAGAAGCCTTCCGGGGGCACTTCCCCGCTCCGGCAGGGTGCCGGAACAGAGACTCCTGTCCCCCAGATCTTGGCTTCGCGATGGCGGCGGCTCTGGAAGGTTTTCCGTATCGTGGTTTTTTCGCATCAGGGGTTTCGCGACGGAGGCTTTATATAGGCGAAGAGGCGGCGCAGGAGGGTCGAAGGGGTGGCCACACCATAGGCTGGCGCGGCCAGGGCCCAGGCCGCGCCACCCTATCATCTGGGGCCCACAGGGCCCCCCCCTGGCGGCTCTCGGGTGTTCCGGATGCTTCCGGTGAAAATAGGAACCCGGGTCTTCGTTTCGTCCAATTCCGAGAATATTTCGTTACTAGGATTTCTGAAACCAAAAATAGCGAGAAAACGAGAACTGGCACTTCGGCATCTTGTTAATAGGTTAGTTCCGGAAAATGCACGAATATGACATAAAGTGTGCATAAAACATGTAGGTATCATCAATAATATGGCATGGAACATAAGAAATTATCGATACGTCGGAGACGTATCAAGCATCCCCAAGCTTAGTTCTGCTCGTCCCGAGCAGGTAAAACGATAACAAAGATAATTTCTGAAGTGACATGCCATCATAACCTTGATCATACTATTTGTAAACATATGTAATGAATGCAGCGATCAAAACAATGATAATGACATGAGTAAACAAGTGAATCATAAAGCAAAGACTTTTCATGAATAGTACTTCAAGACAAGCATCAATAAGTCTTGCATAAGAGTTAACTCATAAAGCAATAAATCAAAGTAAAGGCATTGAAGCAACACAAAGGAAGATTAAGTTTCCGCGGTTGCTTTCAACTTGTAACATGTATATCTCATGGATAGTTGTCAACATAGAGTAATATAACAAGTACAATATGCAAGTATGTAGGAATCAATGCACGAGTTCACACAAGTGTTTGCTTCTTGAGGTGGAGAGAGATAGGTGAACTGACTCAACATAAAAGTAAAGAGAATGGTCCTTCAAAGAGGAAAGCATCGATTGCTATATTTGTGCTAGAGCTTTTATTTTGAAAACATGAAACAATTTTGTCAACGGTAGTAATAAAGCATATGAGTTATGTACATTATATCTTACAAGTTGCAAGTCTCATGCATAGTATACTAATAGTGCCCGCACCTTGTCCTAATTAACTTGGACTACCGGATATTTGCAATGCACATGTTTTGACCAAGTGTCACAATGGGGTACCTCCATGCCGCTCGTACAAAGGTCTAAGGAGAAAGCTCGCATTTTGGATTTCTCGCTTTTGATTATTCTCAACTTAGACATCCATACCGGGACAACATGGACAACAGATAATGGACTCCTCTTAAATGCATAAGCATGTGGCAACAATTATTATTCTCATATGAGATTGAGGATATATGTCCAAA
>NC_061509.1:211515629-211768291 GCF_022539505.1 Lolium rigidum
ACTTGTAAGATATAATGTACATAACTCATATGCTTTATTACTACCGTTGACAAAATTGTTTCATGTTTTCAAAATAAAAGCTCTAGCACAAATATAGCAATCGATGCTTTCCTCTTTGAAGGACCATTCTCTTTACTTTTATGTTGAGTCAGTTCACCTATTTCCCTCCACCTCAAGAAGCAAACACTTGTGATTAACTGTGCATTGATTCCTACATACTTGCATATTGTACTTGTTATATTACTCTGTGTTGACAATTACCCATGAGATATACATGTTACAAGTTGAAAGCAACCGCTGAAACTTAATCTTCCTTTGTGTTGCTTCAATGCCTTTACTTTGATTTATTGCTTTATGAGTTAACTCTTATGCAAGACTTATTAATACTTGTCTTGAAGTACTATTCATGAAAAGTCTTTGCTTTATGATTCACTTGTTTTCTCATGTCATTACCATTGTTTTGATCGCTGCATTCATTACATATGTTTACAAATAGTATGATCAAGGTTATGATGGCATATCACTTCAGAAATTATCTTTGTTATCGTTTTACACTGCTCGGGACGAGCGAGAACTAAGCTTGGGGATGCTTGATACGTCTCCGACGTATCGATAATTTCTTATGTTCTATGCCATATTATTGATGATACCTACATGTTTTATGCACACTTTATGTCATATTCGTGCATTTTACGGAACTAACCTATTAACAAGATGCCGAAGTGCCGGTTCTCGTTTTACTGCTGTTTTTGGTTTCGAAATCCTAGTAACGAAATATTCTCGGAATTGGACGAAACGAAGACCCGGGGGCCTATTTTTCCACGGAGCTTCCGGAAGACCGAAGAACACACGAAGTGGGGCCACGAGGTGGCGACACCACAAGGCGGCGCGGCCAAGGGGGCCGCGCCGCCCTATGGTGTGGCCCCCTCGTCCGGCCCCGACTCGCCCTTCCGCCTACTTAAAGCCTCCGTCGCGAAACCCACGATGCGAAAAACCACGATACGGAAAACCTTGCCGAGACGCCGCCGCCGCCGATCCCATCTCGGGGGATTACGGAGATCTCCTCCGGCACCCTGCCGGGAGAGGGGATTCATCTCCGGGAGGACTCTACACCGCCATGGTCGCCTCCGGAGTGATGAGTGAGTAGTTCACCCCTGGACTATGGGTCCATAGCGGTAGCTAGATGGTTGTCTTCTCCTCATTGTGCTTCATTGTTGGATCTTGTGAGCTGCCTAACATGATCAAGATCATCTATCTGTAATTCTATATGTTGTGTTTGTCGGGATCCGATGGATAGAGAATACCATGTCATGTTAATTATCAAGTTATTACACATGTGTTGTTTATGATCTTGCATGCTCTCCGTTTATAGTAGAGGCTCTGCCAAGTTTTTACTTTTAACTCCAAGAGGGAGTATTTATGCTCGATAGTGGGTTCATGCCCGCATTGACACCTGGGACGAGTGACGAAAGTTCTAAGGTTGTGTTGTGCTTGTTGCCACTAGGGATAAAACATTGGCGCTATGTCCGAGGATGTAGTTGTTGATTACATTACGCACCATACTTAATGCAATTGTCATCGTTGCTTTGCAACTTAATACTGGAGGGGTTCGGATGATAACTTCGAAGGTGGACTTTTTAGGCATAGATGCGATTGGATGGCGGTCTATGTACTTTGTCGTAATGCCCAATTAAATCTCACTATACTTATCATGTCATGTATGTGCATTGTTATGCTCTCTCTATTTGTCAATTGCCCGACTGTAATTTGTTCACCCAACATGCTTTTATCTTATGGGAGAGACACCTCTAGTGAACTGTGGACCCCGGTCCATTCTTTTAATACTTGAAATACAAATCTGCTGCAATACTTGTTTTACTATTTTCTCCGCAAACAATCATCTTCCACACAATACGGTTAATCCTTTGTTACAGCAAGCTCGGTGAGATTGACAACCTCACTGTTTCGTTGGGGCAAAGTACTTTGGTTGTGTTGTGCGAGGTTCCACGTTGGCGCCGGAATCTCCGGTGTTGCGCCGCACTACATCCCGCCGCCATCAACCTTCAACGTGCTTCTTGACTCCTACTGGTTCGATTAAACCTTGGTTTCTTACTGAGGGAAACTTGCCGATGTGCGCATCACACCTTCCTCTTGGGGTTCCCAACGGACGTGTCAACTACACGCATCAGCTCCCCTGGCCACGTCGTCTTTGTTGACCAGTCCACACTCGCGTGGCAGTCCACGTGGACCTCTGGCCCACAGGTCAGTGCCTCTGCGGGTAGTCTGGCCGGGTACAATTAGCATTTCCTTTGTTTTATTTCAAATACAATAATTACTGAAATTTGGATAAATTGTAGAAAATCCAATATAGCTTAGAAAAATAAATATAAGATATCAAAATTCTTATAAAGATAAATCCTATCCAATAAAAATATAAAATGAAATTTTAATTTTTAATAAAAAATTTAATTAATTAATACTTGTTATTTAAGCCTTTAATTTTAATTCTAAATTCAATTAAAATTCAATAATTAGGAAAACTTCATAAAATAAATAAAAACCAGTAAGTAATTAAGGAAATCATTAAGATTAATTTCCTTTTCTATTAACTTATTAAATCCTTATTAGGAGGATTTTAAACCCTAATTAATAAATTCACTTAATTATTAATTCTTTAACAATAATAAAAAGACAAATCCAATATTATTTTAATTTCAAAGTTATTAATAACTTCAACTTTATTAATGAAGTTATTAATCCAAGAATTATAGGGTAATTAGGAAACCCTAGTTCCATTGAAACATAGTGATAACCTCATCATTTCATGTGTAATCCTAAAACCCTAATGCCATTTAGAACCTAGATCCATTACTTCTTATGAATCCTAAATTGTTCCTAAACTTAAAACCTAAGTAACATGTGATCATGTTACTTCACCAATAAACATAGATTCATATTTAGCAACTAAATACTAGTTCAAATCCACATAAAATATGGGAACCCTATCACTACTGCTTAGCATCCCATGTGTTCATCTTCACTAGACCTAGATAATCAAGTAGGGTTAACCAAGTATAAACCCTAGATCCTATTACCAAAAAACAATCCTCCTTAGTTATCCATGCTTAACATCACACCATGGTGATGAACCCTAATAGTAACCATACCTATTGTTTTACACTACATGTCCTTGTTCCACTAAACCCTACTAGTGTTGAATACTTTTGAACCATCCTATTTAGAAACAACTATTTTACTTAGGGAGATAAATAGCAAACCTAAACAACCTCAACCTAATTGATATACTTCTTATTACCTAAGAAGTATGTTCTTCAAAAGTTATTCCTTTGAAGAAAATAAGGAATCATCACCAACCCTGCTTATAAGAATCTATAAACTCTAGCCCACTTGTTACCAATAAGATATATCATCTTGATAACAACTATTGATAATTAAGATGTTTAGACTTAATTCAACCATACAAGCCCTAGTAGCTGATGAATCCAACTAGGTTGTGATCCATCTAATAACTACTTCAGAAACTAGATGAAACCATAGTCAACCATAGAACCCCACCAGTCTAATTATCATACTTGTTCATTATTAAAGAACATGTTCTTCAAAAGTTATTCTTTTGAATTATATAATAAGTGATCATCAACCATGCACTATAGGACTTAAAATTGACAACTGCTATGTACTTATTATACAACCACTATTCCTTTATATGTATGATTATTAATATGCATTTTGCGAAGCACTCGTTTATGATACCATGTAACCACACCTAAATAAGAACCTTGTTTGTGAATCACTCTAAAAGTGCAACACACCCTGAACTAATCATTACCACTCACTAATCCTAAATCATCGGGGTTAGATCACGTTTAGAGCGATTGCATCTCATACTTATGTATTATTGCATCCTTGGCAATCTTTTAAACATCGTCCTTACCGGACGATGATGCTATTTCAGAATTTGGAGTTATTACGGATCGAAGACCTTGACTGCATAATCTTGCAGTCAAGAAAGGCAAGTTCATCACTTGCTCATGTCATTTGAGTATTTCTATCAAATTAATTGCAAAGTATTATGGTTATCACTATTGCATAAAAATCAAAACCACTACTTTCATAACTATGAATATGACTATGTGGTGGGCAATGGAACCATGGATTGTGTTGATATGGTGGAGGTTCCATTGCACGGGTTTATATCCATCTAGGATTAAACAACAAATGTCGCCAGTGATTCTTGTGCCGTAATAACCGTGTTAACCATAAGATCCGGAGTGGGACGGAGTAGTCAAAAGTGTTTCCACCTCTCGTTCATCAACGGATGCGCTTACCGTAGCAGTTGTATCTGGCGGAACAACCGGAGGGTGGGGATCCCATTCTAATTCCCCACGGTAAAGCATTGCTTGCCGTAGCAGTTGTGTCTTGCGGAACAACCGGAGGGTGGGGATCCCATTCTAATTCCCCACGGTAATGCGGTCTATGATGGGTTGCAGCTACCGGCGTAGGAGTGTATGGTAGAGCCCAGGCACTGTCGTCGTGGTCGGGGTCCACCCTGAAATTACGGGAATAATGGGACGGGCGTGGACCCAGGGTCGGGGCATGCAACAACGGGTGGGTGTTCGAGGTAGCGGAGGAACATGATTGGCTAGACCTTATACCGGGCCTCACACCATAGGAAGTGTGGACGGGTTGCGCGCCGGTTGGCACCAAGGTTAAGATCTCTTATGGGTAAAGCAACACACCTCTCGCGAGTGTAAAGAACCGTGACTGTCACTCCCTGTTCCGGGATATGGAAGCTGCGAACGCGGCCGGAAAGGAGCTCCATGAAGTTCTAGTAAACCGGTGAAGGCTGACGGACATAGTTCTTCCGAATAAAAGCAACCTTTTGAAGAAATGGTTATGAAAACTTGCATTGGTATTAGACTTTCTGGTCTAATGCCGTAGCTAGTGCATTAAACACCTCTTTCCTATAATGAACTTGTTGAGTACGCTCGTACTCATCCCACTCTTAAATCCCCTGCTTAGATATGGAGGCCACGAAGGAGGATCTACAGTGCAACTCGAAGACCGAGGAAATCAACAACTACTTCAAGGGACATGAACCTGTCAGAGGAGTCAAACACCACATCCAACAAGGAGACAACCTAGATTAGCAATAGAAGGAACTAGCTTCCTAGACTTAGCTCCTATTTAGCTAGAATCTATTCATAGCCTCTGTAGCTAGTTAAATACTCTACAAATAGAGTTCGTGTTAGGATTAGACTACGAGTCGTTCTCCTGGAGTTTATTTGCGGTTTTACCTCATTGTAAAGTAGGAGGTCTGTGCTGATCTTTCGTAACAGAGTCATGTATGTAATTCTATAGACATGCCTTGGACCCGCATATGTTTCTGTTGTACCACTCTGAGCGATATAATACTCGTGGAACGGTGTTTCATTGGTGTTATATCAGACTTGCATACTACACCATGCAGTGGTATGTCGGGTCACCACAGTTGGTATCAGAGCAAATGCTTTGATCCTAGGATTAAAACCCTTTAAAGGAGACCTATAGGATTGGTAGTGTCTATAGGAAGTTGTCCTAGGTAAACCAAATACTTCTTATGACTTGAGATGGATATTCACTTGAGAATAATCCTGACACACTTGAGTCAACATTTCTTACCTAGCTTACCAAGACAAAGTAAAGTTAGTCAGCTAATCCCAAATATGTAGTATACCATCAAGTTCCTAAACAATAGATGGGTAGATCACAGTTGGTATACAATACATGGTAGTCCAAAGAGAGGATACAACCATAAGGAAGATATCCTATTGGAAGATGTGTACCAACACATGTTATAATTAAATAAGAATTACTCAGACCTGTACTAGAAGTAATATCAAGTGATGATAATCATTAAGATATCCTAATAGAAGCTGTAGATCCAAACAAGTAATGGGTAAGTAAAATCTATCCAAACTTGTGAAACAGTTGCTAGTAAGTGATAACTATGAGTTATATGAGGTAGTATAGACCATGATGAGTCAATCATGGGAAGTAAGGAAGAGAAATAGAAATAAATCATGTCTACTTACAGAGTAGAGTTATTAATCATATATGATTCACCTGAGAATCGTTATGTGATGGACTAGAACATCGTAAATAATTAGAAGAAGTACAATAAGAAGCCCGACAATAGTGCAAGAACTGTGTTCAAAAAATATGGGAAGTGTGCCAAGCACATCATGACCATATAATTATGGTAGAAACACTTGGAAGTATAGGAGCTATAATCCAATAGTTATGTGTCTAGAATAGTGATGTTAGAACCAGACATATCATGTGAACTAGTCCTCAACAAAATGGAAGCTAAGTTAGAAGTTCCAAAGGAAATTAGGTTAACCTTAATTATCCTAGACCACTTTGTTTCAAGTTTATCTCATTGCAAATGTGCAATTAAGGTAAAGGTTGAGACAAATAGTAGAATTCCCTATATTCGTGCTAAGTATCACGATATAAACCTATATTATGTGGTGTTATATACTACACATCAGAGCCTGATGTTTAGAGATGTCTTACTCAACTATTATAATTCAGGCTTATGATGATGTGTATTATATGCACAAAGCTGAATCTTCTTGGATTTTATTGGATTTTCATTGTTTGACTAGATCCATACATGAAGTTTGACTTTGATATGCAAATGCATGTTGCAATATCAAGTCCTTACTTGGTGTTATAGATCTAGAGGGTAATGGTAAACGTGTGAGGAAGTGACGAATTCTGGAAGATTCTGAAGATAAGATGAAGGTTCATCAGAAGAAATGAGTAAAGTTGTGGGAAGCAACCACAATACTCTGAAGGAAGTACCAACCAAAACTCATGCTTTACCTCAACAGAGGAGTACTTTGGTACATAGGAAGCATGGAGGTGAGAAATATGATGACTATGGAGTAGTAGAAGTAGAACCATAGTCATTATGGAAGAGGGAATGCATGGGAAATCACTTAGGATACTATAATCATAGTGTCAGCTAGTGGTTTTCTTGCAAAATAAACCCTGAATGAAGGAAGATGACATATGAAACCATAGCAGATATAAGAAGACTATAGTTGATATCAGAAGACTACAATGGGTATAGGATCAATACTGCGAGATAAAGTAGAAGATGTCTCGTCCAGTTGATTAGAACCTATAATAGAATCCATTTTTAGATATCAAATAGCCACAGTTGGTATAATAACCACAGCAGGTATCAGTTGGTATTACAAATAGTCCATGATTTAATTAGTTGTAACAAAAGTTTGTGAACAAATAAAAATCTTGTCAGCCAAATCGCTAGATCAATAAACATTTAGTCAAAGGATTCACATTGGGTGTCCACAATTGAGTGGATACACCACAAACATTCTTCGCGAGACCTTAGAATAAGTACAAACCATAAGCTAGACCCAGACTAATATTCTAACCATAAGTCCAATGGTTGGAAGAAAAGGAATGGAAGACCATAAGAAAACTCTAAGGGGTAGAGTAAAGATTGAGTTGGATGTACAATTACTCAATACTTTAAGCTAGATAAAAGTAGATGGTCTGAACTGAGAGGAAGTTCGATCTTATTTTCATAAGATTGTTAAACACTACTTTCTGAAGGATGTCAGACCAGAAGCCGAGATTTATACCTTGAGGAAGTAAGAAGTGGACTATAACTTGAGCAAGTAAGTAATATCTACTTAGAAGTACTTAAGCTCTAGTAAGTCAAAGATAATGAAGTTGGACGAAGGAAATACCGTAGACCAAATACAGTTCGAGAAGGCCAAAGACCGCAGGAGGTTGATCATACCAAAACTAAAGTCTATTCGAATGATTCCTTTCATGGAACCTAAAGAATCCAAAATAGTTCTAAGTATCAACTATAAACCATGATTGGATGGACTATATAAGTCTAATCCATTATTAGAAACATAAACCATCACGACCAATTCCATAGTTAGTACCTTATTAAGCACCATTACTGCAATTTTGGTAGTAAGGGAAAAACAAAGACCTATTTTATCAAATAGGAGATTGTTATCCAATTAGTCCTCAATTAAGACTGTCAGGACAAGAAGAAGTCCCAATCATTGAATCTTCAATGAGAAAGGAAACAAGCTTATAGAGTTGGAAGAAATCAATGAACCCAAGTAAGAACCATGGTTCAGAGACAAGTATTATTAGATTCCAGAGAAAAATCATAGAACTGGAGTAAGAACTAATGTTCAGAGACAAATCTTAATGGATTCCAGGAAGAATCTGGACAAGGGATATATTCAATTATATCCAGTGAGATCAATATGGAGTTCGAGAAAAGTTTTAGTCTATACAAGTCAGATCCACACTTCGGAAACGTGAGAGAGTTCAAACTTCGAGGACGAAGTTTAGTTTAAGGGGTAGAGACTGTAATATCCCAGGTAATGGGGTTACAAAATAGAGGAAACAGATGTGTGCATTGCATTCATGCATAGAAAATCTGGGGATTTTCGCGCTTTAAAGTAAAACAGATCACGATGATCGAAGTTTCACTTGACCTTGGTGGAATTGAAGTAGCTCAACAAGTCAAGCGCTATAAACCTCAATGTGACTTTGCTAAAACCTTGTTTTGGGCAGGAATGAATTGGTCTAAAGGGTTAGATCAAATGAAATTAAAACCAACACAAGGACATATGAATCAAGGATCAACTACTTGATCTTATTAAAGATCACAACATGGTGTTTCTTGCCATAACATATGAACATCCATCTAAATGGAATTCAAGTAACAATAATTGAAGAAACCATTCTTCACTTATCTTTTCCATGTCCTAAGGTTAATCTATTATCCTACCATGAAACCTCATGGTATTCATTCCACTTCAACATTGGAATTATAACAAGAAGGTCCACCCCAGGAATAGATATTCTTCTCTATACCAAGTTAATACACATCACACCTAGAGAGGTGAGAGTTCTATTATAATTATTAAAGAAGCTATAACAAAACTTGAGTTAAACCTTGGATATACATCCAAGTATTCAAATCATCATCTTCAAGACAACCCTAGAGAGAGATAACCATTATTGTTAAACATAGATCTTGATGATCACATCAACCTCTATGGAGCCTAATATTAGGTTAGCATTGAAGTCCTTCCCAAATGAGAGAGCCCATCCATATTAATCCTAGTTCTATCTATTCAAATATCCAAATGGTTAAAACCATCAGTTCTTGAGGGAACTTTAAGTAAATATCTCAGGCATTCCCTGGGATATAAAACTATTGAGACAACCATAACCATGACCATCCTAGAAAGTAAAATAGAAGTGCTATACCCTAGTTGATCAAGACAATGCTTGATCATGGAAGTGAGAACCCATTTCATGAGAGATAACTTAGGAAGCCAAACCTTGATCATTATAAATTGAGTGATGATCATAAACTCTAAGAACTTGAGGTAGAGATATTAAGAACAAGTTGATCATGCCTAATCCATGCTCATGTTCTTGAGGTATTGGGGATAAACCCTAATAGGATAAGTAGATATCATTCTCACATGAAATCATAGGGAGGCAACTAGTAAGCAATCCTAGGCTTATATCCCAACCTTAAACTTGTGAATCACTTGGTGATCATAAGTAGAATCCTACCATATCTATACTTCATAAATTAAAGATCCTAAGAAAACCTTAGAGTAAAACTCCATACTTAATATGGTGAGAAACCATCCATCCATATGACCAAAGTTAACTATAAAAAGAACTATAACAACTTTAGTTACTTTAATGATAAACTGGGGATAATAATAGAAGTTAATTGCTAGAAGATAAAACCAATTCTCAAAGCCTTGGTAATTAGGGAAGCACATGAAATATTAAGCAAGTAACCACCTTATCATAGTTAGGGGGGATTAGGCCCTAACAAATGCAATATGAGATCAAACCATAATGAGAGTAGAATTACTCTAAGAATTTCAAGGTACTAGTAAAATACAATAATAGTTCTAACCTTGAAATAAGGCTATAATTAAACCTACAAGATCTTAACAAACCAGTATTCACATAAGATCATGTGCAAGAGACCAAATCCCCAAATGGAAGTCAAGTCCTAATACAACCTCTGAAATGCTTCAAGTTGAAAGTATCAACCCCCAATATTTCCAAACAGATTTGATTCACAAGATAAATGGAGATTAAAATGAGAGCATCAATCATACTTAATTAAAATTTGCAATAAAGGTTCACATATATTAAATGCTCATTCAAAAACAATCCAGTGTTACAATGATCCTTTATTTAGTCCTAATGAAATTAAAATTATCAAATACCTGCAATACAGAAAAGAATTCAAATCTGAATTCAAAATTGAATTATAAAACAGAAAATGAAAACAGAAAAAGGAAAGAGAGAAGAAAAACCTACCTGGACCTTACCTGCCGTCGCAGCCCACGAGCAGCCCAACACCACAGTCCACCACCAGCCCAGCAGCCTCAAGTCCAGCACAGCCCATCGCGGCCCAAATACCCCTTCGTCAAATATCTGAGGGAGGAGGTCGTCCTCATCCTCATCTCTCGCATGGAGGACAGCAGCGAGCCGTGGCCTGCTTCTCCTCGTCGCTGGCAGCATCTCCTCGTCCGAAGGCGTGACGAGGCACGCACCCAGGCCGTATAAAAGCTCCAGAACGAGCCTCGTCTCGAATTTCTTCCTCCTTTGCTCAATTCCTCCCCAGACGGAAACCCTAAGCTGTCGGCCGATTCTCACCGACGACGAATGGAGCATCCCCAGGCCTCGCCGTGACCACCACTGTGACCACCGTCGTCTACATGGCCACCGTGCGCCGGGAATCGAGCTGATACGCCTCCAATCGACCACGTCTGGCCGTCTTCTCCGACGCCGGCCATGGCTCAATCCGGCAACTCAGGCCCGCTCCGACCTCGCCGCCAAGCCTGGAGTGACCCTGGTGAGATTCTAAGCCTCCTAGCATGCTCGCCGAGCTCAAATACCTGCCGTAGCATACTCCTCGCCGATCGACCGTAGCCCCCGCCGCAGACCATCGCCGCCGGCCACACTCCGGTGACCCAACCGGGGCGGCGCCGCCACCATTATGTTCGCCTCGGCACGCTCGTTCAAACGCACACGCACACGCCCCCACGGGAGTCTCGATTCGCCGCCGTCGTCGGCAACTGGCCGCCGGCCAGGAGCTCCCCTGGCCACGTCGTCTTTGTTGACCAGTCCACGCTCGCGTGGCAGTCCACGTGGACCTCTGGCCCACAGGTCAGTGCCTCTGCGGGTAGTCTGGCCGGGTACAATTAGCATTTCCTTTGTTTTATTTCAAATACAATAATTACTGAAATTTGGATAAATTGTAGAAAATCCAATATAGCTCAGAAAAATAAATATAAGATATCAAAATTCTTATAAAGATAAATCCTATCCAATAAAAATATAAAATGAAATTTTAATTTTTAATAAAAAATTTAATTAATTAATACTTGTTATTTAAGCCTTTAATTTTAATTCTAAATTCAATTAAAATTCAATAATTAGGAAAACTTCATAAAATAAATAAAAACCAGTAAGTAATTAAGGAAATCATTAAGATTAATTTCCTTTTCTATTAACTTATTAAATCCTTATTAGGAGGATTTTAAACCCTAATTAATAAATTCACTTAATTATTAATTCTTTAACAATAATAAAAAGACAAATCCAATATTATTTTAATTTCAAAGTTATTAATAACTTCAACTTTATTAATGAAGTTATTAATCCAAGAATTATAGGGTAATTAGGAAACCCTAGTTCCATTGAAACATAGTGATAACCTCATCATTTCATGTGTAATCCTAAAACCCTAATGCCATTTAGAACCTAGATCCATTACTTCTTATGAATCCTAAATTGTTCCTAAACTTAAAACCTAAGTAACATGTGATCATGTTACTTCACCAATAAACATAGATTCATATTTAGAAACTAAATACTAGTTCAAATCCACATAAAATATGGGAACCCTATCACTACTGCTTAGCATCCCATGTGTTCATCTTCACTAGACCTAGATAATCAAGTAGGGTTAACCAAGTATAAACCCTAGATCCTATTACCAAAAACAATCCTCCTTAGTTATCCATGCTTAACATCACACCATGGTGATGAACCCTAATAGTAACCATACCTATTATTTTACACTACATATCCTTGTTCCACTAAACCCTACTAGTGTTGAATACTTTTGAACCATCCTATTTAGAAACAACTATTTTACTTAGGGAGATAAATAGCAAACCTAAACAACCTCAACCTAATTGATATACTTCTTATTACCTAAGAAGTATGTTCTTCAAAAGTTATTCCTTTGAAGAAAATAAGGAATCATCACCAACCCTGCTTATAAGAATCTATAAACTCTAGCCCACTGTTACCAATAAGATATATCATCTTGATAACAACTATTGATAATTAAGATGTTTAGACTTAATTCAACCATACAAGCCCTAGTAGCTGATGAATCCAACTAGGTTGTGATCCATCTAATAACTACTTCGAAACTAGATGAAACCATAGTCAACCATAGAACCCCACCAGTCTAATTATCATACTTGTTCATTATTAAAGAACATGTTCTTCAAAAGTTATTCTTTTGAATTATATAATAAGTGATCATCAACCATGCACTATAGGACTTAAAATTGACAACTGCTATGTACTTATTATACAACCACTATTCCTTGATATGTATGATTATTAATATGCATTTTGCAGCACCTGTTTATGATACCATGTAACCACACCTAAATAAGAACCTTGTTTGTGAATCACTCTAAAAGTGCAACACACCCTGAACTAATCATTACCACTCACTAATCCTAAATCATCGGGGTTAGATCACGTTTAGAGCGATTGCATCTCATACTTATGTATTATTGCATCCTTGGCAATCTTTTAAACATCGTCCTTACCGGACGATGATGCTATTTCAGAATTTGGAGTTATTACGGATCGAAGACCTTGACTGCATAATCTTGCAGTCAAGAAAGGCAAGTTCATCACTTGCTCATGTCATTTGAGTATTTCTATCAAATTAATTGCAAAGTATTATGGTTATCACTATTGCATAAAAATCAAAACCACTACTTTCATAACTATGAATATGACTATGTGGTGGGCAATGGAACCATGGATTGTGTTGATATGGTGGAGGTTCCATTGCACGGGTTTATATCCATCTAGGATTAAACAACAAATGTCGCCAATGATTCTTGTGTCGTAATAACCGTGTTAACCATAAGATCCGGAGTGGGACGGAGTAGTCAAAAGTGTTTCCACCTCTCGTTCATCAACGGATGCGCTTACCGTAGCAGCTTGTATCCGGCGGAACAACCGGAGGGTGGGGATCCCATTCTAATTCCCCACGGTAAAGCATTGCTTGCCGTAGCGGTTGTGTCTTGCGGAACAACCGGAGGGTGGGGATCCCATTCTAATTCCCCACGGTAATGCGGTCTATGATGGGTTGCGGCTACCGGCGTAGGAGTGTATGGTAGAGCCCAGACATCGTCGTCGTGGTCGGGGTCCACCCTGAAATTACGGGAATAATGGGACCGGCGTGGACCCAGGGTCGGGGCATGCAACAACGGGTGGGTGTTCGAGGTAGCGGAGGAACATGATTGGCTAGACCTTATACCGGGCCTCACACCATAGGAAGTGTGGACGGGTTGCGCGCCGGTTGGCACCAAGGTTAAGATCTCTTATGGGTAAAGCAACACACCTCTCGCGAGTGTAAAGAACCGTGACCTGTCACTCCCTCGTTCCGGGATATGGAACTCGCGAACGCGGCCGGAAAGGAGCTCCATGAAGTTCTAGTAAACCGGTGAAGGTCGACGGACATAGTTCTTCCGAATAAAAGCAACCTTTTGAAGAAATGGTTATGAAAACTTGCATTGGTATTAGACTTTCTGGTCTAATGCCGTAGCTAGTGCATTAAACACCTCTTTCCTATAATGAACTTGTTGAGTACGCTCGTACTCATCCCACTCTTAAATCCCCTGCTTAGATATGGAGGCCACGAAGGAGGATCTACAGTGCAACTCGAAGACCGAGGAAATCAACAACTACTTCAAGGGACATGAACACTGTCGAGAGAGTCAAACACCACATCCAACAAGGAGACAACCTAGATTAGCAATAGAAGGAACTAGCTTCCTAAACTTAGCTCCTATTTAGCTAGAATCTATTCATAGCCTCTCGTAGCTAGTTAAATACTCTACAAATAGAGTTCGTGTTAGGATTAGACTACGAGTCGTTCTCCTGGAGTTTATTTGCAGTTTTACCTCATTGTAAAGTAGGAGGTTGTGCTGATCTTCCGTAACGAGTCACGTATGTAATTCTATAGACATGCCTTGGACCCGCATATGTTTCTGTTGTACCACTCGAGCGATATAATACTCGTGGAACGGTGTTTCATTGGTGTTATATCAGACTTGCATACTACACCATGCAGGTGGTATGTCGGGTCACCACGGCCGCGTTCGTAGTTCCATATCCCGGAACGGGGAGTGACAGGTCACAGTTCTTTACACTCTGCAGAGGTGTGTTGCTTTACCCATAAGAGATCTTAACCTTGGTGCCAACCGGGCAGCTTTCCCGTCCACACTTCCTTCGGTGTGAGGCCCGGTGTAAGGTCTAGCCAATCATGTTCCTCCGCTACCTCGAACACCGACCCTTTGTTGCATACCCCGACCCTGGGTCCTCGCCGGTCCCATTATTCCCACTCACGGGTGGACCCCGACCACGACAACAGCTTTGGGACTCGTTAACCAAACTCCTTCGCCGGTAGCTGCAACCCATCATAGACCGCAATACCGTGGGGACTTAAGGCTTCCCCAGCCAACCGCTTGTTCTTCGAGCGACAAGTGTCTACGGACTATGCCGTGGGGACTTAAGGCTTCCCCAGCCAACCGCTTGCCCTGACAGATACAAGTGTCTACGGTAAAGCGCATCCGATGATGAACGAGAGGTGGAAACACTTTTGACTACTCCGTCCCACTCCGGATCTTATGGTTAACACGGGTATTACGGCACAAGAATCACCAGACGACATTTGTTGTTAATCCTAGATGGATATTAACCCTTGCAATGGAACCTCCACCATATCAACACAATCCATGGTTCCATTGCCAACCACATAGTCATATTCATAGTTATGAAAATAGTGGTTTTGGTTTTTATGCAATAGTGATAATCATAGTACTTTGCAAGTAATTTGATAAAGATACTCAAATGACATGAACAAGTGATGAACTTGCATCGAACACCGCAAAGTTTTGCAGTTGGATGGTGTGGACCGACCCTTGTCCTCTCGGTTCTGAAAAATAGCATCATTGTCCGATAAGGGCAATGGTTAAAGAAGCAAGTATGCATGATTCCGAGTTTTAGGGTTTGTTCCCCCTTCCGATGTCGTTATTATTTCATGTAAGAGGTTAATACTAAGAATAATTTGGGGATACTTTATTTAAAGTAAAATACAACCTTGAAATGTTGTCAAGGTGTTTTTAAAGTCCAAAGGCATTAATGGACTTATTTTCATTATTGAAAATAATATGTGTGATTTAAATCATTTATTTTAATCATCAAATTAAGAATTTTTCTTAATTGTTTTCAAAAATTCTCTTTTGTATTTTATTCCGGTAGAGAATTTTATGCTGATCAGTTTTCATATTTTTAATTATTTTTTTAGAGCTATATTCTATTTTTTAAAATTCTTAGAAACCCTCGAGCCCACCTGTCACGCGACCGAGCTGGTTAGGTTGGACCAGCCCACTGGGCTCGGTCCAACCGACCCAGTCGCGTCGTCTTCCTCCCTCACTCTCTAACCCTAATCCCCTTCGGGCTCCCGCGACCAAAATCGCCTCCGCCGTCGCCGCTTTAATTCCGCCGCCTCCGGCCGTCGCCGGCGACGAGATGCTGCGGATCTGGTCCGCCTCTCGACGGCGGACCTGATGGTCCGCGTCGATCTGACGCTCGCTGCTTCCTTGACTCGCCCCCAACGCCTCTGCTCGCCTGCCGTGATGTGCCGCAGCGATTTCGTCGCCGCCGACGCTTCTGGCGTCGTGGCGCGGCCGTGTGCCTCGCCGTGGTGATCCAGGCGTTGTGGCGGGGTGGTGCCTGGCTAGGCGTGGCCTGGCGCCGCCGTTCGCCCGGCGTGTGCCGCCGTGCCGCCATGGTCGTGCCCTTCTCCGAGTAACTTGTAAGTTCACACCGCCTCCCTCCTTCTCTACTACCTGTTCTTCCTCTTCTCCTTCCTTTCGAGCCTAGCTCTGGCCACTGGCCTGCCTCTACTCATGGAGGCGCGGCTATGCCGTGATGCTGCTGCTGCTTTTCTTGTGTTGCTGTGCTATGGTGTTGCTGCTACCTACATGTGCTGTGACTGCTAGCTGTGGTGCTTGCTCTATTGCTATGCATATGCTGCTGCTGTGCTGCTATCATGGCCATTGCTTATGAATTCATGCTTGTGCTTGTGCTGCTGCTTCCCTGTACCTCTGTTCTTGATGCTATTTCATCTAAATCATCAAGTGTATTCAATTACTTGCCCTGGCTTGATTGATGTGTGTGATCCTTGCAAATTTGCAAGAACCAGTGCTATCTGTGTAGTGCTCTTGGGCTTTTCTTCACTGTAAAGCTCAGTTTAGCTTGTGTATTGGCTAAATAACTCCCCATCTTGTTGGTGTGCTACTGGTTACAATTATATTTCATGTATTTGATTATCTGTGATGCAATGGTTGGTTAATTTGTGGCTTTGGATGATCCTGTGATCATCAGGGCTTCCTCGTTGGCTTATAAATTTGTATGGATTCATTTCAAATACTCGCTTGTTGCTTGTGGATCCAGCTCCTCACCAAGTATCGATGGTTGCTCGTTGCTTGTGAAAGCAATACCGGTGGTTGATTGAAGGATTTGATACCCCTGGATGTATCTCGTGTGTGGTGTTTTATTTATCTATGCTTGTCGGTGAAGCCTGGCTTCATATTTCGACAACGTACATGATCTACCCGATGCAAGTAGTGATCCGGTGCATCCTATGCACTATCTCGGATGGAAACCAACATGTGTTGGCACCTCCTGTGATGCATGAACTCCTTGGAGTGATGATATGCTTCTCTTGTGGCTTTTCTGTGTGGCTAGGTAGTTGTTGTGACCCTAGCAATGCTTGATGTGCTAGTAAAGGTTGCTCCTACCTCTTCTGTATGCTACTGTGCAATATTACTGGTAGTCATTCATGGGCTTCCAGTATAATTGATGTTGAAATGAAAATAGACATATAAATGTCTATATTCTGATGGTCTTAAAAGGGCTAGTGTAGTCTGGTTATACTTGGGTAAGTCTCTGGGATGGTTTTCTTTCCTGTTTCCATTTGGAAGATGCTACCACTATTTTGGTTGGCATAACCATGGGTATAGGCTTGATTGATCCCTGGTCCTTGCCATTTCTACCAGGTTACACTTGGTCTCTGACCAAATGATGATCAAAACAGGGTTACCCCACCCTTTGTGTGCTTGTGATCATGCTTGTGGAATTTATGAACAAAACCATCTGGTTTGTTCATGATGATGTGTATACCTCACTCCAGCTCCTAGATAAAGTTGTTGTGGTAGAGGATTTGCTTCTGGTTGGTTGGTTTGCTTCAGTGATGAGCTGGTGCTTGCCCTGCTCCTCCTTGTGAGCTTGATGCTTGGTTATTTGCTGTGGTGGTGAAGATGTGTTGAACAACAGTGGTCGTTCAAGTCTGTTCTTGTGTTCTTGTGTTCTTGTGACTTACCCCGTGAGGCTGCTTGTCGATGCAATGGTTAGGGTTTGCTTCAGAAAACCCTTTATACTTGCCCTCTCCCTTTCCTTTATGGTCGACAGCCATGCTGTACTCCTCCCCTGATCACTATGTGTGTGGAGAGCATGCAGCAACCCTGGTGTGCTGTTGAGCATGCACACAAGCATTGTGTGCTGCCTGGTTGTGTGTATGTGAATCCAGCTTGGGACTTGTGCTGTGGAAAGATCAGCTCGGCAGCTTTGGTCATATCCTCTCTCTTTTCATTTAATTTCTAACCTGCCAAGTGGCTATGCCACTTGGCATAACTTGCTTTCTTTGTGATTGTGTGCAGGAATCAAAGTGATGATCTAATGATCATGAAGATCATCAAGCTCAAGATTATCTTGTAGTTTAGGATATTTCATTTATTTGTAATTTTCCTCTTTCTTTTTCTATTTCTTCAATTCATGTAATGTGTTGTAAATTCATATTCCATTTCTGGATATTGTAACTGACATTGTATCTTGTGTGATTATCAATAAAGCTCCCATTTTCCTTAATGAGCTTTACATAATTGTTGTATTATTTATAATCTTGATTAATGATAATTGTTTATTAAATTATCTCAAGTTTGAATTATGTGATATCCATTTGATGTTTGAATTTGAAATTCAAATTCAAATTTGGTTTGAATTCAATCATACAACTTAATTTAGAATTCAATCATGCAACTTAAGATTGTGATGCATCTTCTCTTCTCTCTTCTCAAAACCCTAATCTAGTTAAGTAAGAACAAGTTTATCGCACTCTCGAAACCCTAACCATGTAGGATGTCGAGAGAGAAACTTGTCCCCCTTCGATGCAATTTTGTTTTAAAAGCGCGAAATTTCCCCAGAATTTACGATGCAATGCACATCCCTTTCTAAAATCTACCCCTCGATCGTCTCTAAACCTGGGACATTACACGAACCCTCAATGCCGGAGTTAACAAGCTCCACAATATTCGATATTCATGTTTAAATAACCTTAGAGTGCAAGATAGATCAACACAATTACACCGAGAACTAACATAGCATGCACACTCGTCACCATCACACTATGAAGGAGGCATAGATCACATCAATACTATCATAGCAATAGTTAACTTCATAATCTACAAGAGATCACAATCATAACCTACGCCAAGTACTACACGATGCACACACTGTCACCATTACACCGTGGAGGAGGAATAGAGTACTTTAATAACATCACTAGAGTAACACATAGATGATATTCAACTAGATCACATAAAGAGAGAGATGAACCACATAGCTATAGCGGAGCCCTCAGCCCCGGGGGTGAATTACTCCCTCCTCATCATGGAGACAGCGATGGCGGTGAAGATGGCGGTGGAGACGGCAGTGGAGATGACTCCGGGGGCAATTCCCCGTCCCGGCGGCGTGCCGGAACAGAGACTTCTGTCCCCCGAATTGGAGTTTCGCGATGGCGGTGGCTCTGGAAGGTTTTCTCTGGTTTCGTCGAACAGGGTCGAGGTTTTAGGTCAGGGACGACTAAATAGGCGAAGAGGCGGAGTCGGAGGGGCCACGGGGGACCCACACACTAGGGGGGCGCCCCCCCCTTGGCCACCCGCCCTGTGGGGTGGGGCCCCCTGCCTTCCCTCTGGCCTTTCTCCGGTGCTCTGGAAGCTTTCGGGAACTTTAAGATCTTCGGTGTTGATTTCGTCCGATTTCGAAAATATTTCCTTACTAGGATTTCTGAAACCAAAAACAGCAGAAAACAGCAACTGGCCCTTCGGCATCTCGTCAATAGGTTAGTTCCGGAAAACGCATAAAAATGATATAAAGTGTGAACAAAACATGTAGGTATTGTCATAAAACAAGCATGGAACATCATAAATTATAGATACGTTGGAGACGTATCAGCATCCCCAAGCTTAGTTCCTACTCGTCCTCGAGTAGGTAAACGATAAAAGATAATTTCTGAAGTGACATGCTACCAACATAATCTTGATCATACTATTGTAAAGCATATGAGATGAATGCATCGATTTAAAGCAATGTTAATGCAATGAGTAAACAATTGAATCATATAGCAAAGACTTTTCATGAATAATACTTTCAAGACAAGCATCAATAATTCTTGCATAAGAGTTAACTCATAAAGCAATAAATTCAAAGTAAAGACATTGAAGCAACACAATGGAAGATTAAGTTTCAGCGGTTGCTTTCAACTTATAACATGTATATCTCATGGATATTGTCAATGTAAAGTAATATAACAAGTGCAATATGCAAGTATGTAGGAATCAATGCACAGTTCGCACAAGTGTTTGCTTCTTGAGGTGGAGAGAGATAGCTGAACTGACTCAACATAAAAGGTAAAAGAATGGCCCTTCGCAGAGGGAAGCATTGATTGCTATATTTGTGCTAGAGCTTTGGTTTTGAAAACATAAAGAGAGCATAAAAGTAAAATTTTGAGAGGTGTTTGTTGTTGTCAACGAATGGTAGTGGGCACTCTAACCCCCTTTCCAGACAAACCTTCAAAGAGCGGCTTGATACGTCTCCAACGTATCGATAATTTCTTGTGTTCCATGCCACATTATTGATGTTATCTACATGTTATATGCACACTTTATGTCATATTCGTGCATTTTCTGGAACTAACCTATTAACAAGATGCCGAAGTGCCAGTTCTCGTTTTCTCGCTGTTTTTGGTTTCGTAAATCCTAGTAACGAAATATTCTCGGAATCGGACGAAATCAACGCCCGTGTTCCTATTTTACCCGGAAGCATCCGGAACACACGAGAACCGCCGGAGAAGGGGGCAGGGGCCACCACACCACACCCCGGCGCGGCCAAGGGGGGCGCGCCCCTAGGGTGTGGGCCCCCTTCGACCTTCCTGCGCCGCCTCTTCGCCTATAAGAAGCCCCTGGATCAGAAAACCCTAACGCGATTGACGAAACTCCAGAAAGACTCCAGGGGCGCCGCCACCGTCGCGAAACTCCAATTCGGGGGACAGAACTCTGTTCCGGCACCCTGCCGGAGCGGGGAAGTGCCCCCGGAAGGCTTCTCCATCGACACCGCTGCCATCTCCACCGCCATCTTCATCACCGCTGCTGCTCCCATGAGGAGGGAGTAGTTCTCCATCGAGGCTCGGGGCTGTACCGGTAGCTATGTGGTTCATATCTCTCCTATGTGCTTCAATACAATAATCTCATGATCTGCCTTACATGATTGAGATTCATATGATGATGCTTGTAATCTAGATGTCATTATGCTAGTCAAGTGAGTTTTACTTATGTGATCTCCGGAGACTCCTAGTCCCACGTGTGTAAAGGTGACAAGTGTGTGCACCGTGTGGGTCTCTTAGGCCATATTTCACAGAATACTTACTCATTGAATGGCATAGTGAGGTGCTTATTTATATCTCTTTATGATTGCAGCATGTTGTATCACAATTTATCTATGTGCTACTCTAGTGATGTGTTATTAAAGTAGTTTTATTCCTCCTGCATGTGTGCAAAGGTGACAGTGCGTGCACCGTGTTAGTACTTGGTTTATGCTATGATTATGATCTCTTGTAGATTATGAAGTTAACTATTGCTATGATAATATTGATGTGATCTATTCCTCCTACATATGCATGAAGGTGACAGAGTGTGCATGCTATGCTAGTACTTGGTTTAGTCCGTTGATCTATCTTACACTAAAGGTTACTAAAATATGAGCATTATTGTGGAGCTTGTTAACTCCGGCATTGAGGGTTCGTGTAATCCTACGCAATGTGTTCATCATCCAACAAAAGTGTAGAGTATGCATTTATCTATTCTGTTATGTGATCAATGTTGAGAGTGTCCACTAGTGAAAGTGTAATCCCTAGGCCTTGTTCCTAAATACTGCTGAGTTACTACCGTTTGTTACTTGTTTCACTGCGTTACTACCGCTGCGTTACTACTCGCTACATTACTACTCGCTTGTTTACTCGTCCTGGGCAAAGCACTTTTCTGGTGTCATTGCCGTTGCTACTGCTTATTCATACCACCTGTATTTCACTATCTCTTCGCCGAACTAGTGCACCTATTAGGTGTGTTGGGGACATAAGAGACTTCTTGCTTTGTGGTTGCAGGGTTGCATGAGAGGGATATCTTTGACCTCTTCCTCCCTGAGTTCGATAAACCTTGGGTATCCACTTAAGGGAAACTTGCTTCTGTTCTACAAACCTCTGCTCTTGGAGGCCCAACACTGTCTACAAGAATAGAAGCTCCCGTAGACATCAAGCACTTTTCTGGCGCCGTTGCTCGGGGAGGAAAGGTAAAAGGCTCTCATACTACGGTCCCAGGTAAAGTATTTTTCTGGCGCCGTTGTGTGTGTGCTCGAAGCTATTTCCTTTAGATCCTGCAATTGCATCTTTTTGTTTCTTGTTTACACTAGTTTGGCATAATGTACAAGAGTGAGCTTTTTAATCTTTTTCCTGATTTAGAATTGTTTGATGCGAGAATTAAAAAACCTATGGAACCTTATCTGCATGCTAGTAGCGATGTTATTAGTATGAATGCAATTACTGCTAATGCTATGAAGAAGTCTAAGCTTGGGGAAGCTAGTTTTTGTGATCTTTTTACCTTCCCATCTTTAGGGGAGAAAATTTGTTCTGATAATGCTTTATCTCCCATATGCGATAACTCTAATAATGCTTCTGATGTTTTAAATCCACCTGCTGAAAGTATTCCATATAAAATACCCATGAAAATTATTGAACGTGTTATGGACAACCACTATAAAGGGGATGGAACTGTCCATCCTAGAGATCATTTACTCGTTTTTGCACGAATTATGTGGGTTATTCAAGTGTGCAGGTATCTCTATGGATGAAGTGAGGAAGAAGCTATTCTCTCGTTTCGCTGTCTGGTAAAGCAGCGCATTGGTATAAATTGTTGGAGAATAGGCATTCTCTTGGTTGGGAGGAAATTGAATCTCTCTTTTATTCTAAATTTTATCCTCCGCATGAAGTGCATATTGATAGGAATTATATTTATAACTTTTATCCTCGTGATGGAGAGAGTATTTCTCAAGCGTGGGGGAGATTGAAATCACTAATGCTCAAATGTCCCATTCATGAGCTCCCCGTAATGTTATTGTTAATAATTTTTATGCGAGGCTTTCGGGACAACACAAGGACTATCCGGACGCGTGTTCGGAGGGATCTTTCACAAGCAAGGAGGTTGAAGCTAGGTGGGACCTCCTTGATCGGATTGAGGACAACGCTCGAAGGATGGGAGAACAATGAAGGTAAAGAGTCAGGTATAAATTATGATTATGAATGCATTGAAGCTTTTATGGATACCGATAAATTTCGAAATATGAGTGCCACTTATGGTCTTGACTCTCAAGTTGCTGCAAATCTTTATAAAGCCTTTGCTTCTCATTTCGAATTGCCTAAAAATAATTTTGATAAGTATCATGAACCTTTTAAAGAGGCTTGCATGAAGAATGAAATTGTTGTTAATTATTGCAATAAGCATGCTCAAACTCCTAAGAATGCTATTTCCTATAAGCATGTTAATTTTTGTGGAATACATAGACCTTGTGGAATTAATCAAATCAAAGATGAATATTGTATCCATCATGCTAATGAAAAAACTAGAAAGTGGTTTAGGGCTCTAGATGATCTTGGTAAAAAAGTTTGTGCCCTCTATCCTTTTATTTGTGAAGTTTGCCATGAAGTGGGTCATTTTAATTTTCAATGCTCCTCCAATGATAATTTGAACCCAATGAGTGCTGCAAATTTGTATTGTGATGATGAAATTACTCCTAATCAGCATGATGAACTTACTTTATTTTTGGGGCGTGAAGAACTGTCGAGAAAAATCTCTTTGTTACATATGAGTGATCTTGATATTGATGATGTCCTGCATGGGTGTTTTTCTTATTGCATTGATAATAGCCATACAAATACTTACATACAAAATATTTTAGAAGATGACACCTTGCCAAAATATGATAGGACCGCTGTGTGTTTTCAACTAATTAATGAAAAGGAGGGATCCTCCCAAGTTTCTTCTATTGTTTCTGAAAGTAAATCAGGTTATGCGGACAAGCCACCTTTCAAGCCTCTCCCTCCTGAAGAAGGGAACGAGGAAAAGGAGAAGGAGAAGAAGAAGAAGGGAACGAAGAAGAAGAAGAAGAATAAGGGGAATAAAAAGAAAGAGGTAACAGCATATCCCCGCGTATGTGAGATAACGATAGGTAACCGTAAGTATGTTGCTCCTGATGATTATTGTGATAATGAATCTGAATATGATGTTCTTCCTATGCCCTTTACATACATTAGCAATCATGATTTGAATAAGCACACTACTTTTGATATTGCAAATCTCTGGGAAACTAATTCTGAAAATGATGAGGATAATAATTGCCATAGTGTCAGTACTATCCATGCTTCCTCCCATAATGATATAGAAAGCTCTAAGCTTGGGGAAGAGGTGTTTGCAAATCCTTTAGCTACTGGTCATTATGTTCTTTATACATCTCCTTCTAATAACAATAACGGTGTGGACACAGATAAACCGATTGTGAAGGATAACTATTCTATTTCTTATGATAACACTATGCCTCCGATCTCTAATGATTATTATAAAGAATGCTATGATATAGGTTCTAACTATCCTTATGAAACTTGTCATAGTCATGATTGGATTACCAAAAACAATCCCCTTAATAGGCAACTTGTTTACCATGTTCAAATTCTTGATAATAATCTTGCTCCAATTACTATTAATGAGAATAACTCTTCTTATGCCAAATTTAATGATACTTCTATGCATATGAACCATGATAAGAATGTTTTAAGTGATGGGTATATTGTGGATTTCATCAATGATGCTACTGAAAGTTATTATGAGAGAGGGAAATATGGTTATATGCATCTTAATAATATTAAGTTTCCCCTCTTTATGTTGAGAATCTTGAAGTTACTCATGTTTTATCCTCTTATGCTTGTCACTTTGTTCTTCATGAATTCGTTTGCGTACAAGATTCCTCTTCATAGGAAGCATGTTAGACTTAAATGTGTTTTAAATTTGCCTCTTGATGCTCTCTTTTGCTTCAAATACTATTTCTTGCGAGTGCATCATTAAAACTGCTGAGCCCATCTTAACGGCTATAAAGAAAGAACTTCTTGGGAGATAACCCATGTGTTATTTTGCTACAGTACTTTGTTTTATATTTGTGTCTTGGAAGTTGTTTACTACTGTAGCAACCTCTCCTTATCTTAGTTTTGTGTTTTGTTGTGCCAAGTAAAGTCTTTGATAGTAAAGTAAATACTAGATTTGGATTACTGCGCAGAAACAGATTTCTTTGCTGTCACAAATCTGGGTCTAATTCTCTGTAGGTAACTCAGAAAATTATGCCAATTTACGTGAGTGATCCTCAGATATGTACGCAACTTTCATTCAATTTGAGCATTTTCGTTTGAGCAAGTCTGGTGGCCTAATAAAATCCATCTTTACGGACTGTTCTGTTTTGACAGATTCTGTCTTTTATTTCGCATTGCCTCTTTTGCTATGTTGGATGAATTTCTTTGATCCATTAATGTCCAGTAGCTTTATGCAATGTCCAGAAGTGTTAAGAATGATTGTGTCACCTCTGAACATGTGAATTTTTATTATGCACTAACCCTCTAATGAGTTGTTTCGAGTTTGGTGTGGAGGAAGTTTTCAAGGGTCAAGAGAGGAGGATGATATACTATGATCAAGAAGAGTGAAAGCTCTAAGCTTGGGGATGCACCCGGTGGTTCATCCCTGCATATATCAAGAAGACTCAAGCGTCTAAGCTTGGGGATGCCCAAGGCATCCCCTTCTTCATCGATAAATTATCAGGTTCCTTCTCTTGAAACTATATTTTTATTCGGTCACATCTTATGTGCTTTACTTGGAGCGTCTGTGTGCTTTTGTTTTTGTTTTTGTTTTTGTTTGAATAAATTGGATTACATCATGCTTGTGTGGGAGAGAGACACGCTCCGCTGGTTCGTATGAACACATGTGTTCTTAGCTCATAATATTCATGGCGAAGTTTCCTCTTCGTTAAATTGTTATATGGTTGGAATTGGAAAATGATACATGTAGTAATTGCTATAATGTCTTGGGTAATGTGATACTTGGCAATTGTTGTGCTCATGTTTAAGCTCTTGCATCATATACTTTGCACCCATTAATGAAGAAATACATAGAGCATGCTAAAATTTGGTTTGCATAATTGGTCTCTCTAAGGTCTAGATAATTTCTAGTAAGGTGTTTGAACGACAAGGAAGACGATGTATAGTCTTATAATGCTTGTAATATGACCTTTATGTGAGTTTTGCTGTACTAGTTCATACTTGTGCTTGCTTCAAACAACCTTGCTAGCCTAAACCTTGTATCGAGAGGGAATACTTCTCATGCATCCAAAACCTTGAGCCAAACAACACCATGCCATTTGTGTCCATCATACCTACCTACTACATGGTATTTCCCGCCATTCCAAAGTAAATTGCTTGAGTGCTACCTTTAAACAATTCAAAATTTATCACCTCTGATTTGTGTCAATGTTTTATAGCTCACGAGGAAGTATGTGGTGTTTATCTTTCAATCTTGTTGGGCAACTTTCACCAATGGACTAGTGGCTTCATCCGCTTATCCAATAATTTTGCAAAAAGAGCTGGAATGGGATTCCCAGGTCCCAAATTAATTAACCAAAAATAGACACTCCTCCATGGTATGTGATTGTTGGACGGCACCCGAAGGATTCGGTTAGCCATGGCTTGTGTAAGCAAAGGTTGGGAGGAGTGTCATCATAATAAAACTAAAATAAAAGGGCACTCCTTCATGGTATGAGATTGTTGGCGGGCACCCGAGGATTCGGTTAGCCATGGTTTGTGAAAGAAAGGTTGGAAGGAGTGCCATCCAAAAAATAAAATAAAATGGGAGCCGCTCTTTGAAGGTTTGTCCGGCAAGGGGGTTAGAGTACCCGCTACCATTCGTTGACAACAACATACACCTCTCAAAACTTTATTTTTATGCTCTCTTTATGTTTTCAAAATCAAAGCTCTAGCACAAATATAGCAATCGATGCTTTCCTCTTTGAAGGACCATTCTTTTACTTTCATTGTTGAGTCGGTTCACCTATTTCTCTCCATCTCAAGAAGCAAACACTTGTGTGAACTGTGCATTGATTCTTACATATTTGCATATTGCATTTGTTATATTGCTTTGCATTGACAATTATCCATGAGATATACATGTTACAAGTTGAAAGCAACCGCTGAAACTTAATCTTCTTTTGTGTTGCTTCAATACCTTTACTTTGAATTATTGCTTTATGAGTTAACTCTTATGCAAGACTTATTGATGCTTGTCTTGAAGTGCTATTCATGAAAAGTCTTTGCTATATGATTCAGTTGTTTACTCATGTCATTACCATTGTTTTGATCGTTGCATTCACTACATATGCTTTACAAATAATATGATCAAGATTATGATGGCATGTCACTCCAGAAATTATCTTTGTTATCGTTTTACCTTCTCGGGACGAGCAGAACTAAGCTTGGGGATGCTGATACGTCTCCAACGTATCGATAATTTCTTGTGTTCCATGCCACATTATTGATGTTATCTACATGTTATATGCACACTTTATGTCATATTCGTGCATTTTCTGGAACTAACCTATTAACAAGATGCCGAAGTGCCGGTTCCTGTTTACTGCTGTTTTTGGTTTCGAAATCCTAGTAACGAAATATTCTCGGAATCGGACGAAATCAACGCCCGGGTTCCTATTTTACCCGGAAGCATCCAGAACACACGAGAACCGCCGGAGAAGGGGGCAGGGCCACCACACCACACCCCGGCGCGGCCAAGGGGGGGGGGGGCGCACCCCTAGGGTGTGGGCCCCCCTTCGACCTTCCTGCGCCGCCTCTTCGCCTATAAGAAGCCCCTGGATCAGAAAACCCTAACGCGATTGACGAAACTCCAGAAAGACTCCAGGGGCGCCGCCACCGTCGCGAAACTCCAATTCGGGGGACAGAACTCTGTTCCGGCACCCTGCCGGGGCGGGGAAGTGCCCCCGGAAGGCTTCTCCATCGACACCGCTGCCATCTCCACCGCCATCTTCATCACCGCTGCTGCTCCCATGAGGAGGGAGTAGTTCTCTATCGAGGCTCGGGGCTGTACCGGTAGCTATGTGGTTCATCTCTCTCCTATGTGCTTCAATACAATAATCTCATGAGCTGCCTTACATGATTGAGATTCATATGATGATGCTTGTAATCTAGATGTCATTATGCTAGTCAAGTGAGTTTTACTTATGTGATCTCCGGAGACTCCTAGTCCCACGTGTGTAAAGGTGACGAGTGTGTGCACCGTGTGGGTCTCTTAGGCCATATTTCACAGAATACTTACTCATTGAATGGCATAGTGAGGTGCTTATTTATATCTCTTTATGATTGCAGCATGTTGTATCACAATTTATCTATGTGCTACTCTAGTGATGTGTTATTAAAGTAGTTTTATTCCTCCTGCATGTGTGCAAAGGTGACGGTGCGTGCACCGTGTTAGTACTTGGTTTATGCTATGATTATGATCTCTTGTAGATTATGAAGTTAACTATTGCTATGATAATATTGATGTGATCTATTCCTCCTACATATGCATGAAGGTGACGAGTGTGCATGCTATGCTAGTACTTGGTTTAGTCCGTTGATCTATCTTACACTAAAGGTTACTAAAATATGAGCATTATTGTGGAGCTTGTTAACTCCGGCATTGAGGGTTCGTGTAATCCTACGCAATGTGTTCATCATCCAACAAAAGTGTAGAGTATGCATTTATCTATTCTGTTATGTGATCAATGTTGAGAGTGTCCACTAGTGAAAGTGTAATCCCTAGGCCTTGTTCCTAAATACTGCTGAGTTACTACCGCTTATTCTTGTTTCACTGCGTTACTACTTGCTGCGTTACTACTGCTACATTACTACTGCTTGTTTACTCGTCCCGGGCAAAGCACTTTTCCGATGTCATTGCCGTTGCTACTCGCTTATTCATACCACCTGTATTTCACTATCTCTTCGCCGAACTAGTGCACCTATTAGGTGTGTTGGGGACACAAGAGACTTCTTGCTTTGTGGTTGCGGGGTTGCATGAGAGGGATATCTTTGACCTCTTCCTCCCCGAGTTCGATAAACCTTGGGTGATCCACTTAAGGGAAACTTGCTGCTGTTCTACAAACCTCTGCTCTTGGAGGCCCAACACTGTCTACAAGAATAGAAGCTCCCGTAGACATCACGGCTCCCATGAATTATTTTTATTTTTGGGTGGCACTCCTTCCAACCTTTCTTTCACAATCCATGGCTAACCGAATCCTCGGGTGCCTGCCAACAATCTCATACCATGAAGGAGTGCCTTTTTATTTTAGTTTTATTATGATGACACTCCTCCCCACCTTTTCTTTCTCAAGCCATGGCTAACCGAATCCTTCGGGTGCCGTCCAACAATCACATACCATGGAGGAGTGTCTATTTAGGTTAATTAATTTGGGACAGGGAATCCCATTGCCAGCTCTTTTTGCAAAATTATTGGATAAGCGGATGAAGCCACTAGTCCATTGGTGAAAGTTTCCCAACAAGAATGAAAGATAAACACCACATACTTCCTCATGAGCTATAAAACATTGACACAAATCAGAGGTGATAAATTTTGAATTATTTAAAGGTAGCACTCAAGCAATTTACTTTGGAATGGCGGAGAAATACCATGTAGTAGGTATGTATGGTGGACACAAATGGCATAGTGGTTTGCTCAAGGATTTTGGATGCATGAGAAGTATTCCCTCTCGATACAAGGTTTAGGCTAGCAAGGTTTATTTGAAACAAACACAAGGATGAACCGGTGCAGCAAAACTCACATAAAAAGACATATTGCAAGCATTATAAGACTCTACACCGTCTTCCTTGTTGTTCAAACCCTTACTAGAAAATATCTAGACCTTAGAGAGACCAATCATGCAAACCAAATTTTAGCAAGCTCTATGTATTTCTTCACTAATAGGTGCAAGGTATATGATGCAAGAGCTTAAACATGAGCACAACAATTTCCAAGTATCACATTATTTAAGACATCATACCAATTACTACATGTAGCATTTCCCGTTTCCAACTATATAATAATTAACGAAGCAGTTTCAACCTTCGCCATGAAAATTAAAAACTAAGAACATATATGTTCATATGAACCAGCGGAGCGTGTCTCTCTCCCACACAAGCATTTATTCAAACAAAAACAAAAAACAAAAACAAACAGACGCTCCAAGTAAAGTACATATGATGTGACCGAATAAAAATATAGTTTCAAGAGAAGGAACCTGATAATTTGTCGATGAAGAAGGGGATGCCTTGGGCATCCCCAAGCTTAGATGCTTGAGTCTTCTTGAAATATGCAGGGATGAACCACGGGGCATCCCCAAGCTTAGACTTTTCACTCTTCTTGATCATATTGTATCATCCTCCTCTCTTGACCCTTGAAAACTTCCTCCACACCAAACTCGAAACAAACTCATTAGAGGGTTAGTGCATAATCAAAAATTCACATGTTCAGAGGTGACACAATCATTCTTAACACTTCTGGACATTGCCCAAAGCTACTGGAAGGTAATGTAACAAAGAAATCCATCCCACATAGCAAAAGAGGCAATGCGAAATAAAAGACAGAATCTGTCAAAACAGAACAGTCCGTAAAGACGAATTTTAAAGAGGCACCAGAATTGCTCAAATGAAAATTCTCAAATTTAATGAAAGTTGCGTACATATCTGAGGATCACTCACGTAAATTGGCATAATTTTCTGAGTTACCTACAGAGAATTCAGCCCAGATTCGTGACGATGAGAAATCTGTTTCTGTGCAGTAATCCAAATCTAGTATCAACCTTTCTATCAAAGACTTTACTTGGCACAACAATGCAATAAAATAAGATAAGGAGAGGTTGCTACAGTAGTAACAACTTCCAAGACTCAAATACAAAATAAAAGTACTGTAGCAAAATAAACACATGGGTTATCTCCCAAGAAGTTCTTTCTTTATAACCATTAAGATGGGCTCAACAGTTTTAATGATGCACTCGCAAGAAATAGTATTTGAAGCAAAAGAGAGCATCAAGAGGCAAATTCAAAACAAATTTAAGCTTAACATGCTTCCTATGAAAAGGAATCTTGTACACAAATGAATTCATGAAGAACAAAGTGACAAGCATAAGAGGATAAAACACGAGTAACTTCAAGATTCTCAACATAAAGAGGGGAAACTTAATATTATTAAGATGCATATACCCATGTTTCCCTCTCTCATAATAACTTTCAGTAGCATCATTGATGAAATCCACAATATACCCATCACTTAAAACATTCTTATCATGGTTCATATGCATAGAAGTATCATTAATTTTGGCATAAGAAGAATTCTTCTCATTAATAGTAATTGGAGCAGGATTATTATCAAGAATTTGAACATGGTAAACAAGTTGCATATTAAGGGAATTGTTTTTGGCAATCCAATCATAACTATGAAAAGTTTCATAAGGATAGTTATAACCTATATCATAGCATTCTTTATAATAATCATTAAAGGTCGGAGGCACAGTGTCATCATAAGAAATAGAATAGTTATCTTTCACAGTCGGTTTATCTATGACCATACCATCATTGTTATTAGAAGGAGATGTATCAAACACATAATGATCAGTAGCAAAAAGATTTTCAAACACCTCTTCCCCAAGCTTAGAGCTTTCTATATCATTATGGGAGGAAGCATGGATAGCACTGATACTATGGCAATTATTATCATCATCATTTTCAGAATTAGTTTCCCAGAGATTTGCAATATCAAAAGTAGTGTGCTCATTCAAATCATGATCACTAATGTATGTAAACGGCATAGGAAGATCATTGTATTCAGATTCATTATCATAATAATCATTAGGAGCAACATACTTACGGTTACCTAGCGTTATCTCATTCACGCGGGGATATGCCGTTACCTCTTTCTCTTTATTCTCCTTCTTCTTCTTCTTCTTCTTCTTCTTCTTCTTCGTTCCCTTCTTCTTCTTCTTCTCCTCCTTCTCCTCGTTCCCTTCTTTAGGAGGAAGAGGCTTGAAGGGTGGCTTGTCCGCATAACCTGATTTACTTTCGAAACAATAGAAGAAACTTGGGAGGATTCCTCCTTTTCATTAATTAGTTCAAAACACACAGCGGTCCTATCATATTTTGGCAAGGTGTCATCTTCTAAAATATTTTGTATGTAAGTATTTGTATGGCTATTATCAATGCAATAAGAAAAACACCCATGCAGGACATCATCAATATCAAGATCATTAATATCTAACAAATAAATTTTCCTTCATAACTCTTCACACCACAAAAATAAAGTGAGTTCATCATGCTGATTAGGAGTAATTTCATCATTACAATACAAATTTGCAGCACTCATTGGGTTCAAATTATCATTGGTGGAGCATTGAAAATTAAAATGACCCACTTCATGGCAAACTTCACAAATAAAAGGATTGAGGGCACAAACTTTTTTACCAAGATCATCTAGAGCCCTAGCCCATTTTCTAGTTTTTTCATTAATATGATGGATACAATATTCATCTTTGATTTGATTAATTCCACAAGGTCTATGCATTCCACAAAAATTAACATGCTTATAGGAAATAGCATTCTTAGGAGTTTGAGCATGCTTATTGCAATCATTAACAACAATTTCATCCTTCATGCAAGCCTCTTTAAAAGGTTCATGATACTTATCAAAATTCTTTTTAGGCAATTCAAAATGAGAAGCAAAGGCTTTATAAAGATTTGCATCAACTTGAGAGTCAAGACCATAAGTAGCACTCATATCTCGAAATTTATCAGTATCCATAAAAGCTTCAATGCAT
Source organism: Lolium rigidum (assembly GCF_022539505.1). Classification (NCBI taxonomy): domain Eukaryota; kingdom Viridiplantae; phylum Streptophyta; class Magnoliopsida; order Poales; family Poaceae; genus Lolium; species Lolium rigidum. Next base: position 211,548,396 of record NC_061509.1, read on the forward strand.
TCATAATCATAATTTATACCGACTCTTCACCTTTGTTGTTCTCCCATCCTTCAAGCATTCTCCTCAATCCGATCAAGAAGATCCCACCTAGCTTCAACCTCCTTGCTTGTGAAAGATCCCTCCGAACAGGCATCCGGATAGTCCTTGTGTTGTCCCGAAAGCCTCGCATAAAAATTGTTAACAATAACATTACGGGGAAGCTCATGAATGGGACATTTGAGCATTAGTGACTTCAATCTCCCCCATGCTTGAGAAATACTCTCTCCATCACGAGGATAAAAGTTATAAATATAATTCCTATCAATATGCACTTCATGAGGAGGATAAAATTTAGAATAAAAGAGAGGTACAATTTCCTCCCAACCAAGAGAATGACTATTCTTCAACAATTTATACCAATGCGTCGCTTTACCAGACAGCGAAAAAGAGAATAGCTTCTTCCTCACTTCATCCATAGAGATACCTGCACACTTGAATAACCCGCATAATCCATGCAAAAACAAGTAAATGATCTCCAGGATGGACAGTTCCATCCCCTTCATAGCGGTTATCAATAACACGTTCAATAATTTTCATGGGTATCTTGAAAGCAGTACTTGCAGTTGGTGGACAAGCATCATTAGAGTTATCGTATATGGGAGATAAAGCATTATCAGAACAAATTTTCTCCCCTAAAGATGGGAAACTAAAAAGATCACAAAAACTAGCTTCCCCAAGCTTAGACTTATCCATAGCATTAGCAGTGATTGCGTTCATACTAATAACATTGCTACTAGCATGCAATTGAGGCTCCATAGGTTCTTTAATTTTCGCATCACACAATTCATGTCTTAACTTAGGAAATAAATTAAAAAGCTCATAGTTGTATTCCATTATGCCTTACTAGTGTAAAACAAGAAACAAAAAGATGCAATTGCGGGATCTAAAGGAAATAGCTTCGAGTACTTACAACGGCGAAAATAGCTTAGTAGCCGAGATCCGGAGTGTGAGTACCTTTTACCTTTCCTCCCCGGCAACGGCGCCAGAAAATAGCTTGATGTCTACGGATGCTTCTATTCTTGTAGACAGTGTTGGGCCTCCAAGAGCAGAGGTTTGTAGAACAGCAGCAAGTTTCCCTTAAGTGGATCACCCAAGGTTTATCGAACTCAGGGAGGAAGAGGTCAAAGATATCCCTCTCAAGCAACCCTGCGATCACAATGCAAGAAGTCTCTTGTGTCCCCAACACACCTAATACACTTGTCAGATGTATAGGTGCACTAGTTCGGTGAAGATATAGTGAGATGCAAGTAATATGGATGAGTATGAGTGGTAATAGCAATCTGAATAAAATATGGCAGCGAGTAAACATGCAACAAAACAGTAAACAAACGGAGATTCGATGCTTGGAAGCAAGGCCTAGGGATCCCGCTTTCACTAGTGGACACTCTCAACAATGATCACATAATAGAACCACTCTACACTCTGTTGTTGGATGATGAACACCACTAATTGTGTAGGATTACACGAACCCTCAATGCCGGAGTTAACAAGCTCCACAATATTCGATATTCATGTTTAAATAACCTTAGAGTGCGAGATAGATCAGCACAATTACACCGAGAACTAACATAGCATGCACACTGTCACCATCACACTATGAAGGAGGCATAGATCACATCAATACTATCATAGCAATAGTTAACTTCATAATCTACAAGAGATCACAATCATAACCTACGCCAAGTACTACACGATGCACACACTGTCACCATTACACCGTGGAGGAGAAATAGAGTACTTTAATAACATCACTAGAGTAACACATAGATGATATTCAACTAGATCACATAAAGAGAGAGATGAACCACATAGCTACAGCGGAGCCCTCAGCCCCGGGGGTGAATTACTCCCTCCTCATCATGGAGACAGCGATGGCGGTGAAGATGGCGGTGGAGACGGCAGTGGAGATGACTCCGGGGGCAATTCCCCGTCCCGGCGGCGTGCCGGAACAGAGACTTCTGTCCCCCGAATTGGAGTTTCGCGATGGCGGCGGCTCTGGAAGGTTTTCTCTGGTTTCGTCGAACAGGGTCGAGGTTTTAGGTCAGGGACGACTAAATAGGCGAAGAGGCGGAGTCGGAGGGGCCACGGGGGACCCACACACTAGGGGGCGCCCCCCTGGCCGCGCCGCCCTGTGGGGTGGGGCCCCCCGGCTCCCCTCTGGCCTTTCTCCGGTGCTCCGGAAGCTTCCGGGAATTTTAAGATCTTCGGTGTTGATTTCGTCCGATTCCGAAAATATTTCCTTACTAGGATTTCGAAACCAAAAACAGCAGAAAACAGCAACTGGCCCTTCGGCATCTCGTCAATAGGTTAGTTCCGGAAAACGCATAAAAACGATATAAAGTGTGAACAAAACATTAGGTATTGTCATAAAACAAGCATGGAACATCAGAAATTATAGATACGTTGGAGACGTATCAATGGGATTTTTGCGAAAACCCCCTGGAGGAAAAGTTGGGCTGTGGTGGGGTGCGGCTGGGCTGACTGGGCCAGGTTGGGCTGCGGCCAGAGAGGGAAAAGGAGAGGGAAGAAAGTGGGTTGAGCCCAAGGGAGAGGGAAGAGAGAGCTCTCTCTCTCTTTTCCTTTTTTCTGGGTTTTGTTTCTCTTTTCAAATTCAATTTTCAAATCTGTTTGAATTTTGTTTGAAACTCAATTTTGCCAGAGAAGTAATAAATACACATGGACTTATTGAATGACAACAAAGCCATGTTGCTTAGTTTGAAAAACTTGCAAGATTTAAACGAGAAAGAAATAGAGAAGAATTTGCATAATTGAAAATGGAGATGCAAATTTTGCTCAAATGCAAACTATATGCATGCAATTCTCATGAGCACTTATTTATTTATAAACACAAGGTTGGGATATTACACACTATGAGAGTACCAATGTGAGCAAGCCACTCGCTCTGAGCCTGAGTGTTGCTGGGTGTCAGGAAGGAGACCTGTACCGGTACTGGAGGGCTATTCTTTTGTACCGCGAAGGTTCTGACGAAGTGTCCTCACTCGGCACCCAGTTGGCACACTCGTGTGCCAGCTCGAGGAGCTTAGCAGCGGTTACCGGCTCCAAGGGGAGAGTCAACTGCTCAATCATCTAAAGGTTGGTGGTACCAGAACGAAATGCATCCACCACTTGTGCTTCACTAACCTTGGGCAGCCTGGTAAAACGCTGCATGAAGGAACGCAGATGCTCTCCTGGACGCTGTCTCAGAAGCTGGAGATCCCGCAGAGGACAAAAGAATCGGGACCCACTAGCTCCACCCCGAGGAGGCAAGGCGCCTTTGCCTCTTTGGTGCTAAAGCGGGCTCGACGAGGACCGAAGCGCCAAGACCCTGTCCTTGCCACTTTGGTGCAAGTCCGGGTGGACGGCACAAACGGCCACAAGAGGCGTCATCAGCAACCTCAGCACCTGCCATGGACCGACGCTTTAATCGACCATGGACTAGATTTATCCTATAAAGGGCAAGGGTATTTCCCGCCCTCAGTTTGGAGATGTGGAAACCCTTCCCCCTCAAGATATTTCGGGGGAAGAGGACCAGCTCCCCTATATAAGGACTAACCTTGCTAGCGTAGTGGTGGTGGATCCAGAGCGATCTCAAACCCTAGATACTTGTATGGTCATCTTCTCCATCGAGACCTGCAATACATCCACCAAAGCAGGACGTAGGGGTTTTACCTCTCCGAGGACCCTGAACCTGGGTAACTGATGTGTCACTATTTGCAGTGTTACCATCGGGAAGGCGACGACGAGCTCTTGAGTCCCCAGTGTTCGGACCTCTCGGGTTCGGTGACACCCGTGTTCCTTCGAGGACACGAATCTCCGGCAGTACTACCATTAGGCTATTGCGTTGTTGCAGAGGCTAGGTGTAATTGGTATCTCTTAATATTAATATATTTCCTTTATCGAAAAATACCGAGGCGTGAGCGTATGAATGCGGAGTGGATGTAGACAGAGGCGGAAGGATGAGAGGAGTACACGGACGAAGAACAATGGTGAATCTAGGCCATCGGGGCCTCCGACCGATGGCGAGTAGGGTAGATGTCTAGTTTAAATTCAGTTATTTTTTGTTCAAACCTGTACTATATATCAAAATTTGAATGAAATCTAAATTTATGTCAAATTGTAGCTGCTTCATCTCGAATCACGGGTTTCTTTGAAAGCCGTTTGGGAGACGCAGCTCGGTAAAGACGGCCTCCAAAGAGTTAAAAACGACAATCCGCACCAGCGTTCCTCAAACGGTCTGTCCAATGCTTGCGTGAGATACCGTTTGGAGCGCACACGGTTGGAATGCTCCGCATGAGCTAGCTCATTATGTGAACATCGGGAGTTGGTTAAGCTAGCTCACGATGTGAACATAAGTGGTATCTATAGGCCATCGACCACGACTTTGGTCGATTAGAAGTTAATCGATCAGTCTGGACGGCAATCACAGACGATTACGCTGTGAACGTCTTGGCTGCAAATTTGTTTATCAGTTTTTCGTTGCTTATGCCCAACTCCAAATATGCATAGCAGCCGGGCTGATGTCGACAGGCACGTACGAGCACAACGGCAAACATATACTCCCACTTTTCCTTTTACATGTACTTTTCTTGATAAAAAAGAATGTTATACTTTTCTTTCTATCCTGGCGATGTCATCCACTCATCCATTCCGGACAGTGGTGCGGCCGCGATGGGAAACTTGATCGCCTATAACTACCACCTGCTACTGCTCATGCTAAGCACAATCACATCTTCATCCTGCACATCCAAGTTGCAACCAACCAAAGTGACGCAAGAATCACATAACCCTCGCACAATCACTGCTCGGAAGGTAACTACACCAAAGGTAGTGATAATTAATGGGTTCTATGGGAGGAGCCGGAGTGGCCGACGAGAAGCCACACGCCGTGTGCTTGCCGTTCCCGGCGCAGGGGCATATCACCCCGATGTTCAACGTCGCCAAGCTGCTCCACGCCCGCGGCTTCCATGTCACCTTCGTCAACTCCGAGTACAACCACGCTCGCCTCGTCCGCACGCGGGGCGCCGCCGCGCTGGCCGGCTTCCCAGGCTTCCGCTTTGACACCATCCCCGACGGCATGCCAGCCATCGACGACTATGATGACGACATCACGCAGGACATTCCGAAGCTATGCAAGTCCACCACGGAGACCTGCCTCGAGCCCTTCCGCCGCCTCCTCTCCGAGATCAATTCCTCGGCCTCCGCAGAGGGACACCCACCCGTGACCTGCGTGATCTCGGACGTCATCATGGGTTTCTCCATGGACGCCGCCAAGGAGCTCGGTCTCCCCTACGTCCAGCTCTCGACAGCCAGCGCCGTCAGCTACCTCGCGTACCACCACTACAACCTCCTCATCGACCGTGGCATTTTCCCACTTAAAGGTACACACGCGTGTCCCTCGATCCAACAAACATACTCACACGCTGCCCTGCGCGGCTGCCCCTGCCATTAACAGTACTAGCAGTTCCTTACTTGTCTATCTCATTTCTCAACGTGCATTGCATGGGTACGTTACGTACGTACGAGTAGATGTCAAGCTGCTGACGGATGGATACCTCAACACGCCGGTGGAGGACGTGCCGGGGCTGAGGAGCATGAGGCTAAGGGACTTCCCGAGCTTCATACACTCGACGGACCCAGAGGAGTTCATGGTGGGGTACGCCATCAAGGAGACGGCGCGCACGGCCAGCGCGTCCGCCGTGATCATCAACAGCTTCGCCGACCTCGAGGGCCAAGAGGTGGACGCCATGGAGACGCTCCTCGGCCTGCCCAAGGTCTACATGCTCGGCCCTCTCCCTCTTGTCGCCGCCCCGCAGTCGACGGCCATCAGCGGCCTCAGCTTGTGGAAGGAGCAGGAGGAGTGCCTGCAGTGGCTCCACGACAAGGACCCCGGGTCCGTCGTGTACGTCAACTTCGGGAGCATCGTCGTCATGACCAGCGAGCAGCTGGTGGAGTTCGCGTGGGGGCTGGCCAACAGCGGCAGGGAGTTCATTTGGATCATCCGTCGTGACCTCGTCAAGGGCGATGCCGCGGTGCTTCCCCCGGAATTCCTAGCGATGACGGCGGAGCGCGGGTTCATGGCTTCCTGGTGCCCGCAGCAGGAAGTGCTGAACCACCCGACGGTCGGCGCGTTCCTCACGCACAGCGGCTGGAACTCGGCGCTGGAGAGCATCTGCGCCGGCGTGCCGGTCCTCAGCTGGCCCTTCTTCGCGGACCAGCAGACCAACTGCCGCTACCAGTGTAACGAGTGGGGCGTCGGCATGGAGATCGACAGCAATGTTCAGCGTGACGTGGTCTCGGTCCTTATCATGGAACTTATGGAGGGAGAGAAGGGTAAGGCCATGCGGAAGAGAGCGGAGGAATGGCGTGAGAAAGCGGTCATGGCTGCCGAACCGGACGGGTCGGCTCACCGCAACTTCGACGAGCTAGTCCGCGATGTGCTGCTGGCCAAGCACTAGATTTTGATTGTGATTGTCTACTTCATATGTTTCCACTGGACGTTTTTTCATGTAATGTACCTGATTGTCTACATCATATGTTTCCACTGGACGATTGTTCATGTAATTTACCTAGTTTTCATTGTGGTATGTTTCCAATTTGCCATACGTTCACAACCGAAAGAAGCACATTTTGTGGAATGGATGTCCTGATTAGGCCCAAATCATTCTTCATGTTTCACTGGTGAAAGGGTAGTGTTGGACATCCCAGGGATATTTTCCCGGGATCTCCCACCTCCTTTGATCTATACGTGTCCAATCTGGCCCATAAGAATCAGAAGAAGAAAAAAACGCTTCTTGGTCGCCCCGCGTGACTCGGGGCGGAACCCTAGATCCCATCTCCCTCTCACCTTCACAGTAACGATCTCGAAATATCTTCAACTTTTAGGAAAGTCATTATTTTCGAAAATAAGAGCGCCACGAAAGATTTGGGTGAAACATAGTCCCGAAGGGCAAAAGAGTCCAGGTGGCGCGCCTTGCTAGGCGCGCCACCTGCCTTTTGCCCCTCCGACGTCTGTTTCGCCTCTGTTTCATCTCCAACGCTTCGTTTTGACCTAAAACCCATCAATATATACCCCTCTCTGCCGATCTAATCTCGCATCAAGTCTTTTCGAGCGACCATTGTTTTCAACACTTGTCTTTCAGATCTCTCTCCACCAAAAACCTTCACCATGTCCTCGGGAGATTCCTACCAATGCTCCTCCATGCAAGATGATGATGAGCTTGATGTACTCAGCCCCACATCTATGTGGAGGAGGAGGAAGAGGAAGGACTACTCCGATGGAGGAGGAGGAGGAGGAAGAAGAAGACAACGACGATGAAGGAGAAGATCACAAGCACAGCACCAACGTTTAATACAAGGGGAAAATTCACCCACCTCTTATATGTATGGTTATAGTGAGGGTGGTGTCGCCTCCTAAGATAAGGCGAATTTCTCACATGAGGACTAGCGAAAGAGTTCCTATAAACTATCTTGCTTCTAGAAATCTTGTTGTTAATCTTCGTCACATGGAATATACGATGATTCCGGCAAAGGATCTCCCAGGAGCGTGGATCATCTTATCCCCAAGAAGAAGGAGAGAGGATCAACCCCGGAGTGGAAACCTAGCAAGGAGGGGAATTTTTGGGAAGATCTTGCCAAGTATACTTAGAAATTTTGGCAAGCTTATGACCTCATGATGAGCGTGCTCCAAGATCTTCAGATCCATCATGATCCAAAGAAGCAAGATAAGGAGAAGAAAAATAAGATCTACATCAACACTCAAGATTGGGGTAGTTTATCATGTCTTTTATGCTTTCTAGTTTATCATATTGCTCGTAGTCATTATCTTTAATTTGATTTTGCTTTTATCTAGTAGCTATCGATTTTATCATAGTTTGGAAAGCTCTTAGAGCGTTATCATCTATCTTTGGTCAAGTGGCTTTGAATGAAACATAAAGTATGGTGTCATCCATGATTCTTTTATTTGGATATTTATGGGTAACACTCATGCAGATGTGCACCTCATATCTAGAAGTTTCGATTACACCTTGTCTTGAATGAAATTAACTTGAAAATGTTGGAAAAGCATAGAAATTTTTAGTAAAATAAAACTTGCAACAAAGGAAAGACCCATGCAAGTGATGTTAATAAATAAAAGAAAAAGAAAATACCTTGAATTTGAGATGGAGATGTGGTCTTGTAGAACAAATAGTTAGGAAGAGATGATGACAAGGAGGAATGAGATATTCTTGTACTTCCTAGTAATCAACGGGTAAACTGAGGACCATGGATATTTCAATACATATGCTCAGTAGGAAAGTGAATGAAAGGTAGGCACCAGAGCATTCGGTTAGCCATGAAAAATGAAAGGCAAAGGTTGAGAACATATGACATGATTGAAAGATCCATATAAGATTTATACTGGTTACTAGAGGGCAAGACTATTAACCGATACCATTTAAAACATGGCAAAATGTTTGACAAAGTCATACTTCATGTTTATATTGTTGTTTAATAATTCTCTTCTTGTAACTAATTTCTCTACGGGAGTTTACCTTCATTACAAAGGCAAAGTAGAAGTCAAAGAAAGCAAGGTAAAAAGCCATGCATAGAGGAAAGATATATCTGAAACATGTTCAATGGTCCAACATGCAATGGTTAGTTTTGTTCAAATGATAAGGGGTAGTTGCTAGAATTGAGAGGAGTTCATGGTGGGGTACGCCATCAAGGAGACGGAGTGCACGGCCAGCACGTCCGTCGTGATCATCAACAGCTTCGCCGACCTCGAGGACCAAATGGTGGACGCCATGGAGATGCTCCTCGGCCTGCCCAAGGTCGACATGCTCGGCCTGCTCCCTCTTGTCGCCACGCCGCACTCGACGGCTATCGTCAGCGGCCTCACTCTGTGGAAGGAGCAGGAGGAGTTCCTGCAGTGGCTCCACGACAAGGACCCCGACTCCATCGTGTACGTGAACTTCGGGAGCATCTTCGTCATGACTAACGAGCATCTGGTGGAGTTCGCGTGGGGGCTGGCCAACAGCGGGCGGGGAGTTCATTTGGATCATCCGATGTGACCTCGTCAAGGGCGATGTCGTGGTGCTTCCCCTAAAATTCCTAGTGGCGACACCAGAGCGCGGGTTCATGGCTTCCTGGTGCCTAGTAGCAGGAAGTGCTGAACCGCTCGACGGCCGGCGCGTTCTTGATGCATAGCGGCTGGAACCCAGTGCTGGAGAGCATCTGCGCCGGTGTACCGGTCATCAGTTGGCCCTTCTTCGCGGACCAGCAGACCAACTGCCACTACCAGTATAACGAGTGGGGTGTCGGCATGGAGATCGACAACAATGTTCAGCGCGACGAGGTCTCCAGACTTATCACGGAACTCATGAAGGGAGAGTAGGGTAAGGCCATGTGGAATTGAGTGGAGGAATGGCATGAGAAGGCGGTCATGGTTGCACAACCGGACGGTTCGGCTCACCGTACCTTCAACGAGTTGGTCCTCCATGTGCTCCTGGTCAAGCACTAGATCTTTCTATTGTGTGATTATCTACTTCATATGTTTTCACTGGACCATTGTTCATGCAATGTACTTTTTTCGATAAAATATATATTAATATAAGTAATATACCAATTACACCTAACCTATCTAACAACACAATATTCTAATAACGCTACAGTTGCACACGGTTATAAAAGGCTAAAATGAAAATTCTCGCTATGGTGTTCCAGTTCTTGTACCAATAGCACAAACGCAACTGAAGTCCATGTTCTCTAATGGCGTCTCCAAGAATGATACAGTGCACAAGCATCATTGTCGCCCGATCATAGATCTTAGATTTTTTTCTCTGAAGAAAGTCCCCGCTCTAAAAATAAAACCTTCAACAAGGCCATTGCTAGACACAACCAATTAAAACCGAACCTTGGATTTTTTACTCTAAAAGTTAAGACTTTAAACTTCTCCTGTGATGTCGCCCTCACTTACATGGCGCTGCTACAAAGCCCCAATCGCCAAGTTCTTCATCATCGCAAAGTCTCATACCACCATTACTAGTCATCAGATCTCGGCTTTCATGGCATTCTCCACCTTTGACTTGCCATGGAACGAAAAAGATATGTCAAATAATGGCAACATACAGCAGAGCTTCACGCCACTTCCTCCTGGAAGCAAACGGTTGGGAAAAAACATGGGTGCACGTGATAAAATCCCATCTTATCCTGAAATTTCAAGACATGAGGCTCCCAAGAGAATTCGCTGACGGTGCCTTCTAGAACTCGACACTCTCGCCAGATCAAGGAGGACAACCATCCAGCAGATCTTCATCTTGGTGCGAGAGGAACCCTAGAACCGCCGCCTTTATTAGGTAGAATGATGGCACCCATTTCGTTGCTCGTCGGCTCCGCAGAGCAGGTTGAAGATCTGTTATCACCAGAATTTGACCGGATCAGAGGTGGGCCGCGATTGGAGATGGGCTTGAAGAATATACATAGAAGGAATACATAAATCGGCCTTGTATACCAAGTTTGGGCTAGTTTGCCCGTGTATCTGTAACATAGTAGGATACGTGTCGTTTAGAAGTTAGAGTTTAACCCGTGCACGGTTAGGTGCACGCCTGAATTAGAAAGTCCCCCGGACTATAAATATGTATCTAGGGTTTATGAAATAAACAACAATCAACGTTCACCACAAACCAATCTCGGCGCATCGCCAACTCCCCCGTCTCGAGGGTTTCTTCCGGGTAAGCACCATGCTGCCTAGATCGCATCTTGCGATCTAGGCAGCACGCGCTTATTCGTCTTCCATGTGTTGCTCGTGCTGAAGCCTTTTTGATGGCGAGCAACGTAGTTATCATAGATGTTTTAGGGTTAGCATTGTTCATCATATCATATGCTATCGTCGTGCAACCCTTAGGCGTCTAGCCGCCCTTACACCTATCTTGGGTGTAAGGGCGGCACCCGCTTGATCATTGTTTAGTAGATCCGATCCGTTATGATTGCTCCTTGTTCTTCAAGGATTAGTTTAATATCTGCATCGTTAGGCCTTACAAACGGGTCGAAGGATCCGATGGCGCGTAGGGTGTAGTTTGCTAGCCCTAGACAGGATGTTCCGAGGATCAACTTCGTGTTGGTTTTTAGGCCTTGTCTAGGGTCGGCTTACGATCACCGTGCGTGGCCGCCAGGCTCGATCACGAGTAGGATGTTCCGATTATGCGGTGAAAACCCTAAATCGTAGTAGGTCGTTTCAGCTTTGTTTTGATCAAGCGAGGACCACCATCCGATCGTACACCTCGTACGCATCATGGGTGGATCGGCTCCTTGAGCCGATTCACGGACAACCCGAGAGCCGATCGAGGCTCGTATTTAACGTTTACGTGTATGCCATGCAGGAAACTAAGCGAGGCATCATCCAACACCTTCCCGACCAGGTATAGGTCGGGTGGCACGCCCTTGCATCAGCATCGGACGTGCGTGCCGAAGGCTTTGCGGGCCGTCGCTCGGAGGGACCAGGGCCAGCCGCAGTCCTGGGAGATTCTCGGCTCTACGGTGTTGCCCGTCACTGCTCGCCGGTGGGTTTCTGACCGCAACAAGATCTCAACATGCCCCACCGCCACCACATGCACCACGCGGAGATGAGGGGCTTAGTCGTGCCTAGTCCTCCAAACCAGGCGTTGTGCCACCCCAACGGTTGCCAAGGTCGCCAAAGAATACCGAGCCAGCCACCCTGGTGTTCGTCTCTGCCCCGTGCATCTTGCCATCCAAGGCCACCAATCTGGAGCAGTCGGAGATCCCGCCGCGTGAGAATGAAAGCCCCGCGCCGTCACCAGCTGTGTGAGGAGATGAAGGCATGTAGCTGCCATCGGCTACGTAAACTTTTCCCGGTGACTTCCTCCAGCGGTGGCGGGGGACTAAGCTAGAGGGGGGTGGCTAGGATCTAGAACGTGCGAGCCACCCATTTGGGCGACGGTGGTGTAGGGGCCCTCGAAAGAATCGAAATTTTGGATAAGTTTTGGATCGCCCAAGAGCTCTGATGTTATGTACCTGGTTTTCATTTTGATGTTTCTATAGGATCCGCTACACAGGACTCTCAGCCAACCAACCAGCCTAACCGGAGACCACACAAATTTACAAGATGTTTTGGCAAGTAGCTTACCAAAACTTTTATATTCAGAAACAGACCACAAAGGGTGTATTCGGCTACTATTCATTAGAGAAGATCTCCCCGGTGACCATGACTACCATATAATCCAATATGCAAAGAATACTCTTCTACATCCACAAGTTGATCAGTTAACTACAATATTTTGGAGGACTTCAGTTTTTTCAGAGGACTGGCTGTTAATTATCACAAATCATGCATGATGCCTATTAACACTACTGAATAAGCCGTTTGGGAGGGTGTTGGGCGCGTCACCGAGGAGGAGAACAATAATATCTTAGTCACCTTCTCTGAAGAAGAGCTTGAGTAAGTGGTGAAAGGCATGAAATCAGACACTGCGCCTGGCCCGGACGGCTTCCCAGTCATCTTTTTCAAGAAGTTATGGTCCTTGGTGAAACACGGGGTTTTACACATTTTAAATGACTTTGTGTTGGGGCGCATCGACATTGCTAGACTCAATTTTGGGGTCTTATCCCTGATCCCCAAAGTCCCTGGTGCCGATCTGATCAGTCAGTTCTGTCCAATAGCCCTTATCAACGTTATCTTCAAAATCATATCCAGAGCCTACGCCACACGGCTTGATCCAATTGCCAATCGAGTAATAATCCCACATCAAACGACGTTCATCAAAGGAAGGAACATTTTGGAAGGACCGTTAGCGCTGATCGAGGTCGTCCATGAGCTACGTTCCAAGAAGTTAGGAGGAATCCTTCTGAAGCTTGACTTCGAGAAAGCATACGACCACGTGAATTGGGATTTTCTCGCCGAAGTGCTCAGATACAAAGGATTCAACGAGGCCTACATCCATCGCATCCTACAACTAGTTTCTGGGGGTCAGACCGCGATCTCCATCAATGGGGAGATCGGCCCGTACTTCCGGAACAAACGAGGAGTTAGACAAGGAGATCCCCTTTCCCCCTACTCTTCAATTTCATTGGTGAGGCTCTCTCGGGTATGCTCACGGCTCCGTCGGAGGCGGGGCACATACACGGGGTAGTGCCACACTTAATTTCAGGGGGAATATCCCACCTCCAATATGCAGACGACACCCTTATTTTGATTCAGAACGAAGAACAAGATATTGTTAACCTCAAGTTCTTGCTCATGTGCTTTGAGGATATGTCAGGCCTCAAAATCAATTTCCACAGTGAAGTCATTGTGCTGGATGCACACGCTGAGGAACAAGCTCGCATAGCAAACAAGTTCAACTGCAAGCAGGGCGCCTTCCCTTTCACCTACCTGGGCCTCCCTATATCTGACAGAAAACTTTCTCTCGAACAATGGTTGTTCCTGGTGCGTCGCTTAGCTTCTAAACTTGAACCTTGGTTGGGAAGACTGCTGTCCTCGGGAGGGCGGCTTGTCTTAACCAACTCCTGCCTGGATAATCTACCTATGTTTGCCATGGGCCTCTTCTTGCTTCAAGACGGTATCCACGCGAAATATGACTCGATCAGATCTAAGTTCTTCTGGGAAGGAACAGGCCCCAAGCGCAAGTACCATATGGTTAACTGGCCGACGGTGTGCAGGCCTAAACCTATGGGGGGGCTAGACCTGTTAAACACTAAAAAGATGAACATAGCCCTGCTCTTGAAATGGGTCTGGAAGCTCTATCAACATGACGATTCCATTTGGGCAAAGCTAATCAGATCAAAGTACACGGATGCCGACAACATCTTCGCAGGATCGGGACAAGGGGGCTCGCAATTCTGGAAGTCTCTACACAAGATCAAGCATCTCTTCAAGGTGGGAGCCAAACATGAGGTGTGGAACGGGAACCGCACATACTTTTTGTCTGATTGGTGGCTTGGGGATGCTCCACTAAAAGACACTTTCCCTCATATGTTCGCGATCTGTGACAACCCCGCAATCTCGGTGGCTTTGGCCTGTCAGCAGGACGACCTGAATATCCGTTTTCGACGCTCGTTGGACCAAGAGGATATGATGCAGTTGAGGGCACTGCAAGCATGTGTTGAACACTTTCAGTTGAGCGAGGGGTTGGACAATATCCATTGGCACCTAGAACCCTACGGCCAGTATTCTGTCAAGTCTATGTATACAAAACTCTCGCAAGGTACCACGGTGGCACACTTCAAGGACATGTGGGGTACGAAGGTGTCGTTAAAAGTCAAGATCTTCTCCTGGCAGTTAGCCTTGGACAAACTCCCAACCTGCAGCCAGATCGCCACCAGACATGGCCCTTCCAATGGTGCCTGCTCCCTGTGTGGGGCTACAGAGGATGCGGCACACATTTTCTTCAGTTGCTCGCTTGCTAAATTTGCTTGGAGCGCCCTCAGACAGGTCTTAGGATGTAATTGGCACCCTGCTAGCTTTGCGCAATTTCATGCTATCCTCAGTAGCTTTTCGGGTCTTCCCCGTAGGTTACTTTGGGTGTTCTTCTTAGCGCAATCATGGGCCTTATGGCTGATCCGCAATAAGCTTACCATCGAGAGGAAGATTAATACTCACCCCGCTGACGTTTTATATAAAACTGTGATCCTTTTGCAACTTTGGAGCATCAAGTTCAAAGGAAGAGACAAGGAGGGCCTCACGTGGATTACAGCATTGTAAGCCCGCCTTATTAAAAACCTTTCAGTCCCACTCGGTACCCTGAAAGGAAAACAGTGTGTCTAAAATCTTGCGAGCTTTTCAGTACATTGTATGTTTACATAGTTGCTATATATTGACTTCTCTACGCGTAGAATCATCGCATCTTCGCTACGATTCCACGGGTTCCCTTCTTCTTTGCCTGACTTCTTGTCCTTGAGTTGATATGCTCCTCCTGGGATGACTTCGGTGATGATGTATGGCCCTATCCATGGTGATTCCAGCTTTTCATGATTGTCATGTGTGAGCCGAAGAACTAGATCGCCGACCTCGAAAGATCTCGGTCGCAATCGTTGACTGTGATAATTTTTGAGATTTTGCTGGTATGAGCTTACTCTTGAGAGTACCACATCTCTTGCTTCATCCAGTGCATCCACATCATCCTCCAGCACCTTCTGTGCTACTTCTTCGTCATACTCCGCGACTCTGGGTGAGTTGTGCTCTATTTCTATCGGGAGCACTGCTTCAGCACCATGGACTAGGAAGAACGGAGTTTCTTGACTTGCTGCATTGGGCATTGTTCGCAAACTCCACAGAACATTGGGTAGTTCATCGACCCAGGTATGCTTCACATTTTCGAGAGGTGTCAATAGACGTTTCTTGATGCCTCCACATATAAGGCCGTTTGCTTTTTCGACTTGGCCATTGGTTTGCGGGTGCGCAACGGACGCAAACTGTAGTTTGGTACCTATGTCTTTGCAGTAGTCCTTGAATTATCGTGACGTGAAGTTGCTGCCGTTGTCTGTGACTATACTGTTGGGGACACCGAACCGCTAAACTATCCCCTTGATGAAGTTTACCGGCGATGTCGTGTCTGCCGACGTAACTGGTTTTGCTTGAATCCACTTGGTAAACTTATCGACTGCCACCAACAAATAATCGTGTCCTCCTGGCCAAGACTTGTGCAACTTTCCTACCATATCGAGCCCCCATTACGCGAAGGGCCACGACAGGGGTATTGGCATTAATTCTGCGGCTGGACAGTGGGGTTTGGTCACGAATCGTTGGCAAGCCTCACAGGTACGCACGATTTCCTTCGCATCTTCTATAGCTGATAACCAGTAAAATCCTGCTCGGAAAGCCTTCGCTGCAATTGCTCGACTGCTTGCGTGGTGGCTGCATATGCCTCCGTGTATATCCTTGAGTATGGTGCGTCCTTCTTCGGGTGTAACACACATTTGCAGCACGCCTGTTATACTTTGTTTGTAAAGTTCTCCTTTTACGACAGTAAACGCCTTGGATCGTCGAATAACTCTCCTTGCCTCCACTGGGTCTTCAGGCGGCTCTTGTCTCGTGATGTAGGCCAAGTATGATTGCATCCATGGAGTTTCTATCATCATGACTTCCTCTGTTTCTTCTTCTTTGTTAGGGACGTGAGATTCTCTAGCTGCAGCAGCCCCCGAGCCTTTTTTGGTGTTCTCCTTTTTCTTCGACTGCTTCGTTGCTGTTGCCTTTGACTTGGTGGATCTTTCGCTAATTTCCTCCCAAAAAACTCCGGGTGGTATTGGTAAGCACTGCGATCCGATATTTGCTAGAACATCGGTTTCATGATTACTGGGTCTGCTAACATGATTTACCTCACAGTCGTCGAAGGTTTTTTCGAGTTCATTGTATACGTCCTTGTACGCTATCATGCTGTCATTGACTGCGTCGCACTTGTTCATCACCTGTTGTGCCACTAGCTGAGAGTCGCCAAATATTTTGAGGCAAGTGGCACCGCACGCCTTTGCCATCTTCATCCCATGAATAAGAGCTTCGTACTTAGCCTCGTTGTTTGATGCATTTGGGAAGGTCATCCGAAGTATATACTTCATCTTGCCGCCTTGTGGTGAAACAAGCACGACTCCTGCTCCAGCTCCTTCTAACCTTTTGGACCCGTCGAAGTTCATATCCCACGTACTCGACAAATCTGGGGGTCCTGTGTTTTGGAGTTCCATCCACTCTGCAACGAAGTCCGACAAAATTTGCGATTTTATTGCCTTCCTTTTTTCATATGTGATGTCCCGAGGGGAAAGTTCGATTCCCCAAAGGGAGACACGTCATGTGGCTTCCGTATTGTTTAGGATGTTCGATAGGGGCGCTTCATTGACCTCTATTATCGGGTGTGCCGAAAAATAGTGCCTTAGCTTTCTTGCTGACATGAATAATCCATATGTCATCTTCTGATACTGCGGGTAACGTTGTTTGGATGGTGATAGCACTTCGCTAAGGAAGTAAACTGGCCACTGAATTCCATGTATTTTCCCTTCTTCCTCTCTTTCTACCACAAGTACTGTGCTGACCACCTGGGATGTGGCGGCGATGTACAATAACAACGGCTCCTTTTCTCGCAGCGCTACCAATACGGGTGGTGTTGAGATTGTGCGCTTCATCTGCTCCAAGGCTCTGTCTGCTTTCCTGTTCCACTTGAAATTTTCTCCTTGCTTGATGAGCCCGTAGAAGGGCAACGCTTTTTCTTCCAACCTGGCGACGAATCTACTCAGTGCTGCGACTCGCCCCGTGAGCTACAGTATCTCCGTGAGTTTGGTTGATTTTCTCATTGTGAGGATAGCTTGGATTTTATCCGGATTGGCTTTGATTCCTCTGGCCGATACTAAATATCCGAGGAGTTCTCCCGCAAGAACACCAAAGGAACATTTCGTCGGGTTCAGCTTCAGGCGGAAGTTATCGAGGTTGTCGAAGGTTTCTCGCAGATCATCGATGAGGGATGACCCTTTCTTTCTTGTAATGACCACATCGTCGATGTAAACTTGGACGTTTATGCCAATCTGTGTGGCTAAACACCTCTGCATCATCCTCTGATACGTAGCGCCCGTGTTTTCAGCCCGAAAGGCATTGTTCTATAACAGTACACACCATATGGGGTTATGAAAGCTATTTTGATTTCATCTTGTTCTTTCGGTCGGATCTGGTTATAGCCAGAGTATGCATCCAGGAAGGAAAGACGTTCGCAACCTGCCGTGGAGTCGATAATTTGATCGATCCTTGGGAGGGGGAAGCGATCCTCTGGAAAATGTTTATTGAGACACGTAAAATCGACGCACATGCGAAGGACTTTAGTATTTTTCTTCGGGACCAGTACTGGGTTGGCGACCCACGTTGCTTCAGTCTCCAACTCCCTGATAAATCCAGCTTCTTGGAGTCAATGAATTTCAGACAACATAGCCTTGCGGTTTGGCTCAGAGAAACGCTGCAAAGGCTATCGAATAGGTCTAGCTCTTGGATCTAGATTAAGGGTGTGCTCAGCAAGTTCCCTGGGTACTCCTGGCATGTCAGCTGGACACCATGCGAAGATTTCCCAGTGCTCACGGAGGAACTTGACGAGCGCACTTTCCTATGCGACATCCATGTTGGTGGCGATTGATGTCGTCTTTTTGGGATCTGTCGGGTGGATCTGAATTTCCTTTGAATCTTTAGAGGTGTCGAAAGCTTACTCTTGCAAGGATCTTCCCCCGCATGGTAACACGTCATGATCAGTGTTTAGCTTTGCCTCATCATACTCAACTTGCATCCCAAATGTTTCAGACAACTTATGAAAATCACTGTCGCACGTATCCGCTAAAGCAAAACTTCCTTTGACTGTGATTGGGTTGTTCGGTCCAGGTATCCTCCATAGCAGGTATGTGTAATGTGGCACGGCCATGAATCTGGCGTACGCAGGTCGTCCTAGCAAAGCGTGGTACTGTGATGGTCAGTCGATAACTTCGAACTCTAGCTTCTCCTCCCGAAAGTTTTCCCTTGTTCCAAACTGTACGTCAAGTAGAATCTTGCCCAAGGGATAATTCAGCTTCTCAGGTGTGATGCCATGAAAATGTGTGTCTGTTGGCGCTAAGTTGGCCAACGATATGTTCATCTTCCGCAATGTATCTGCATACATGAGTTTTAGACTGCTTCCTCTTTCCACGAATATTCGGGAGACCTAGAATCCTTCGATGACCGCTTTCAGTATCATAGCTGATTGCCCTGGTCGTGGAACCTGAGGTGGGTGATCCGCTTGAGTGAATCATATATCATGTCCCGACCAATTGAGGTACACGATAGTTGGTGGGGTTTTTGTTGTTGCCATATAGACTTGTCGAGATATTAACTTCTACGACCTATTCGAGGGTCTACCCTTCTGTATCATCGACAGCTGGCCCCTTGTTGACTCTATATAACCATCATTAGCGGTTGGAGGTGCTTCTATCTGCAAATGATGCTGGTTTGCGCTCGTTATTGCGGGTGGTGGTGGTGGTGGCACATGTACCTCACTCATGGGTCCTTGCACATACCCTCTTCTTTCAGCTTCTGCTTGCTTATTCTCCGACACCCTTTGCAAATCTTGGAAAGTTTGATAGTCCTTCCGAAGGTGACCCAACTGTCTTCTTCCGTCGTTGTCAACGTAAAAGTGCATCTGGCACGGCCCATTCAACAGATCCTCGGGTGATACATTGTATGGTCTTGGAAATCTGGATCAATTATTTTGCCTACTAGAACTTGGTGCATCTCTATGATCACTCCTTTGATCATTGCTCCTGTGGTAATCCTCCTGATGATTTCCTCCACTGTTTCCTCGGAAGCCGGACGATACTTGGTCGGGACCATCGTAATCCGAATAGTTACGATAATGTCATCTATTTTGATTATTGTTTCTATGGCGATCATCCTCGGGTGATCTTTGCCTCTTATTGTGGACATCATCCTCTTCGTCGGCCCAACGATTTGCTATCTCCATGATATCTGCTATTGTTCTTGGGTTGGATCTTCCACAATCTTCGATTAGGTCTCTCCTTCAGATCCCTGCAATGAATGCGTCTATTGCTCTTTCATCAGATACATTTTCAGCCGAATTTTTGATGATACTCCAGCGCTGGATATACGCTCTGATCGTTTCATCTGGCTTTTGCTTGCACGTCCTTAGCTGCTCTATTGATGCTGGTTTTTTGCACGTTGATCTGAAGTTCTTCACGAACAAGTCCTCAAAAGTTTCCCAGTTGTCGATGGATCCTTCTGGCAGCTTCTTCATCCATGATCTTGCGGCTCCGCTGAGGTGAACTTGGATGCTTTGCATTGCTGTTGCCTTCGTTCCACCCGCCAGTTTTACTGGCTCCAGATAATCCACTAACCAGTCCTCTGGGTCTTGTAGCCCGTCGAACTTTTTGTAGTTGTCGGGTAACTTGAAGGTGGATGGCACTCGGGTTTTGCGAACTCTTCGGGTAAAGCAAGGGTGAAAGATCGAGATGTCGCCTAGAGGGGGGGGGGGTGAATAGGCAATTACAAACTCTTGCGGATTTGTCTTGTATGAATGCGGAATTAAACTAGCGTTTAGTTTACAAGCACAAACCCTAAATATGCTAAGCTCAACTAAGTGTAACAATAGCAACTAGAGCTAAGCAAGATAGGCACAAGATATATGTAGCACAAGTGATAGCAAGATATATGTACTTCAAGCACGATGGCTATCACAAGGAAAGAGAGCTCGGGTATAGAAATAACCGAGGCACGCGGAGACGAGGATGTATTCCCGTGTTCCCTTGCTTTGCAACAAGGTACGTCACGTTTGGAGGAGTGGAGGTCCCACGAAGGATTCCACGCGCCACGAAGGCTCACCCTATTCTCCGAACCACACCCACGAAGGATAATGGCCCTTTCCTTATGGTTAGCTTTTCCTCCGCTCCGGAGATGGCAAGCTCCACAACCACTTCACAAGCTCCACGAAGGAGAAGCCCGGGCCTCTTCACAATCTTCTTGAAGAGATCACCGGAGCACCAATCACCAAGCCAACTAGGAGGTCACCCTCCAAGAGTAACAAGCTCACGGTCTCTCACTCGAACAAATCGTGGTGGAGAGCTCAACACTATGCAATGATGCAAAGCAAGAACACCGGAGGTGTTCAAGTCCTTCACACTCAAATCCCACCAAAGCAACGAATGCTAGGATGAGATTGGAGAGGAAGAACAAGGGGGAAAGTCAACCAAAGACTCCAAGATCTAGATCCCGAGAGATTCCCTCACTTAGAGAAGAAACGGTTTGGTGGAAGTGTAGATCTAGATCTCCTCTCTCAAATCCTCAAATATGAGCAAGAATGGTTGGAGGAATCAAGGGGATAGCAAGTTCTTCAAATAGCAACAATGGAGGTGAGAGAATGGGAAGAACTAATTTGGCTCAAGGTGGAAGAAGGCTATTTATAGCTAAGGGGGAAATAGAACCGTTGGGGGAAAAAACAAGTGAAAAGGGGAAGAAAAACGGGCAAAAAAGATAGCCCAGCCGGCTGACCGGATTCGGCGCTGAGGCAGCCGGCGGCCCAGCCGGTCCGGCCGGCCCAGCAGCCGGGCGGGGCGCGTGCTGCGCTGGGCGGCGGATAGGCAAGAGGGCGCGCAGGGGCACGCGGCCGCGTGGGCCGAGCGGCGGGAAGGCGGCCCAGCAGTGCGGGCGGCGCGGAGCAAGCCGCGCGGGGGAGAGCGGGAGCGCAGGCCGGCGGGTGGGCCGCGGGGCGGTGAGGCCCAGCAGGCGCGAGGCGGCCTGGTGCGGAAT
This sequence comes from Lolium rigidum, assembly GCF_022539505.1. Taxonomy (NCBI): domain Eukaryota; kingdom Viridiplantae; phylum Streptophyta; class Magnoliopsida; order Poales; family Poaceae; genus Lolium; species Lolium rigidum. Next base: position 211,569,679 of record NC_061509.1, read on the forward strand.
CCGGCCGGGCCGGGTGGGGCGCCGGGCAGGCCGGTCGGCGGACCGGGCCTGCGGCCGGTCACTGGGCCAAGGCCACTGGAACCGGCCCGGAAGGCACCAGCGCCTGGTCCGGCGCAGACCGGGTGGGCCGGTGGCCGGTCCGGTCTGGCCGGTCGGTCCGCTGGCCCTTTTGTTCTTTTTCTTTTTATTCTTTTTCCTTTTTCCTTTTTCTTTAGTAGCGAATGCTCCCGAACTCCAAATTGAATGAAACCAGTTTTGTTTGAAAGATAACAACAAATGCTATCCTATAGAAAGTGAAAACACAAGAATCGTAGGAGGCGATTTTATCATGAATATAAAAGGTAGAACCTTATATCATGAATAACCGGTAAAATCACCCAACCTCGAAAACGCAATAGAAGATGCATGCGAACTCCGTTTTCGATGAACTTGGGCTTGTTGTAAAGCTAGCAACAAGCTCAAGAACCTCACACCGAGAAATACCAAGAAGCAATAAGAATATGCAAAGTATGCAAAGGATTGAGCTCCCTAAGACGATGTGATCCAGTTACCCAACCGAAAGCCCCTCTTAATAGTGCGGCTATCTATCCTATAATCCGGTCTCCCATCAACCACCTCGAGACCGGTAAAAGGAAAACCTATCAAGGTCATACCTTTGCTTTGCGCATCCCGCTTGATCTTGATGATAACACTTCACGCTCCACTCAAGCCGGAATGCATCACTTGATCATTGTCGCTTCGTGTATACTCACAAATGCTCCCCCATACACTATGATGGGAAAGCTCCATTGATGCACATCTTCATATGTCCATTATCGCCAAATGGACGGCAAGCTTCAAGTATGTGATCCACTCAAGATGCTCAACTTGAACTTGCCCAACTCAAACTTGTATCTTCTCATGCTCACTTGAGATAGAGCATGGCTAATATTGAGTTCCACATAAGAACTCCATCTTCATTTCTTCTTCTTGATCATATCACATATATATCTTCATACCGATGATCTTGATGCCAATACACAAGGTATATCTTTATCTTCATGGCAACCATACTTGAATCCAACACATGGAGAACAAGTAGAACCTATGGAATATTCCTTCATATAAACTCAATGAAAACATTAGTCCATAGGGGTTGTCATTGATTACCAAAACCACACATAGGGGCAATATACCCTTACAATCTCCCCCATTTTGGTAATTGATGACAACCACAATAAGAGGGTTTATATAATGAATATTAGTGACAAGTACGCAACTTATCCGAGAATAAGTTGTATACAAGAGGTTGTATTTGATATGGTCAAGTAACACAAAGCAACTAGTCCATATCAAAACCGGCTCTACTCACACAACTTCAACAAATGCAATGGATGTGAGTAGAACCAATATATATAGAGAAAACTCCCCCACAATGTATGCACGTGTGATGAACATGAATTCATTGCATACATTGTCAAGATTAACCTTTGGGATAGTTTCCACTATATATCTTCTCTTTCTTAATAGATGGCCCCATTTTGCTGCTCCCACAATGTGCCACGTCACCAGCTAAAAATTTACACCGTACTCTCCACACTCACACCCGATGCGGCAGACGAACGACACGCCCCTCATCGCGAGGCGCAGACGCAGACGACCAAATGTGCTCGCCAGATTCGGATCGGGGCAGACGCAGAGGACCAGATGTACCCGATGGCCCAAGGCGCGTGGACCAAATGCCCGTGCTGGCCAGGCGCCGATGCACAATGGGCTGACAACGGCCCATGAACTGGCCGATGCGGTTCCTCCACATGTTCAGCTTTTCTACCTCTTAATTGATTTGTAACCGATCCCTCAAACCAATCAATCTCACATTATCCTTTTTAATGGTTAGCTGCAGTTAGATCGCAACGTTTTCCGTCGCACTATTTTTATTCTCCCCACTATCCATGTCCGAACAAATTCCCTGCATACCCCGAGAGACCTTAAATACCTCCGCTCCTAGCACGTCTCCAGCACACGACTGCTTCTCAATGCTCAGCCGCAAGATTCCCAAAACGTCGTTCTGCAGGTTGTAGCGCTGCCCCTGCGTTTGAGAGTCCGGCCGTCTATATCCGCGTCACCATCGCCAGCTATGCTGACCCATCGGATCCCTGCCGCCCCCAAGAGACTCACAACCAGCGTTGCCTTTTCTAGCTGCAAGCAGGTGAAGTACACTAGGTCAGAATAAAAGCTTTGTTCACTCTTCGCCTATCCAGTCAAGTTCTTCTTCTTCCAAATTCCAGTTTCATCATGCCATCATGGTGTCCGTGCGCGATGTGCTTTCTAATGATGTTGAGGCTCCATGTAAATATTTGATTCGTACAAATGCGCTTTTCTTTTATTTTCAATGTTGATGCCACATGTGCCCAAAGCATACATGTGATTACGGTGCTTTGATGTTTATAACCAGTCACCACGAGCAGGTAATTCAGTTAAACAACGTTTCGACCATTCGGTACAACACGCGCGAGCTCGTGGCCTCGTGGGTTTATGTGATGCATGTATTATCAACTCTGCTATGTTGTAAGTACGATCAAGCACCCTTTCCCTGCTTACGCTTTTATTCTCTGTAATTTCTGAGCCCCTAATTTCTGAAGATATACGTGTCACAACCCTTCGGGGAAATACAGTTAAACAATGTTGTGCTATTTGAGATGTTTTCTTATAGCTTTCCACTTCTTAATATTTCTCAATAATATAAAAATGAGTACTTAATTAGGCTGGAAGAAACATGACATGACGAAGAGTATCGTTCCTGTTCGGCCTGAAAAAAGATGTCGGACTACCTTGCAACCTACTGTTTCTACTGTTCCTGTTCAGTGTGATTAAATAGAGCGAGATCAATCAAATACTATAGATGTGTACCTCGACCAAACTGTCCAAGCTAATTGCAGGTATTGGCTCCCAATAGTAAGGTGAACTATCATATAACCCAAAATCAGCATGACGATGTCTTTATTTTAGGAAATAGATATGTTCTTCATTACAGGGGATGAAGAGTATCAACATGAATGCCTCCTACTGACATTCATATGGTATTTACCAACTTACTCTAATGAGATACAATATAGCCTTCATTTGTTTGGCAATGCAGATTCTTTTTATTTTGAAATGGCAATGCTGATATTGGTGATTCGTGATTCATGCACACATATGTTTAACGATACCCTATCTAAAGGTAGCAATACTTGAATATTTAGAGATTATTTGGTAGTTCACCTTACTTTGGAGTTTTACCTATTGAAATATAGCTATAGCAGTAAACAATAAACGAAATAACTCGATATTTTGGTTCTTATATATGTTTACTCAATGGTTATTTCTCAACAAATTTTCCGCCGCAACGCGCGGGGTATCATCTAGTATATACAACCATGCAAGACATATAAATATGGAATGCATGAGAGGCAAAACACTTAAGCACAAACCAAGCTTAAGTATAAAACCATTCCCTTAAACCCTCTAAACTTCTCCCCCATTGGCATCGATTGTTAAAATGGGTGAAAAATTTAGAAGGCCAATATAATGTGAGTTCCTCCCCAAAGTGTGCACTTCTCATAATTTGAGTGGAATCAAGTGCACATATCCAATGATGAATACTTGAAGGAAATCAAACTATATTGAGGAACAAAGATTGCATAAAGATAACATGGTGAAGTGAGCTTCAACAAATAAAGCAAGCAATCAAAGATCCAATTGGACAAACAAAGATATCATGATAAGAGAGATATAGTGCTTCTAAAAATAAGAAAGCTCCCCAAGGTTCGTGCACAATTTATAATGTTTGCATTTGAATACAATATGCACAAACATGGAATCCTCACTCCCTATATATCATTTAGAACACAACTAAGATAAAGAGGGTATGCTTATCAAGAACAACTTTAGTCCAACAATTACGAGATATGAGTGCATGAAGAAAATAAATAAACCAAGCACTCATAAATTTTCTTTACCAACCCACTAAAAACAAAAGGGGTAAAAGATGGTCGGCAAAGAACAAGGATATCAAGATGATGGATTAATGCTCTTATGTATATGAGTTTCTAAAGTGGACAAAGTGATCCATAAAGAGACATACACACACAAGAGGTTAACAAAATAGATAAAACAAGATATCCAAGATGAAGTCATAAAATATACCAAAGGATGTTTGCTTAAGAAGCATATATAGCCTATGGCTCCAATTTTCACTTATGGTATATATGAATGAATTCAACTAAGTTAAACCTCAAAAATATTACAACTAACAATAAGGGAAGTAGAGCTAGTTGGAGTGTTTTGAGAAAGGCAACAAGTATCACAAATACGGATTTATTTCACAAATTCATCAATATTGCACACAAGAGCTCTTTGAGGAATTGATATGCAATAAATTGCTAGAGGGCATATTTGTGATAGGTGAATCATAAAATATTATATATATATATAACCTATCATATGCATCTTCTCAAATTACTCAAATGTTCAATAAGAAGTTTTATTTTAAAAGGGTTTTTCAAGAACCGCAATATTTTTGAAATAAATAATTTCATGCCAAGATACAACCTACAAGAGGTTGGATGCTATATGAGAATGCATGAATAGGATACTTGTTACCGAGATAGCAATGGCTTGATGTAGTAGATAAGAGTTCATCGATCATCCTAGCTTGACTCCAATTCTCATATGGTGACAACACCTTCCTTATAGATGAGACAAGCCTCCATTGCATCTCCAATGTACCTAAAACAACATTCAAGTACATCTTGGTCCCCAAACTTTATTGGGTCCAACATGGTTAGACTAACCACAATATATAGGACACACTCCATATCAATATGTGCATATTTAGATGAAATTTGAATTTCATGCACACCTTAGCCATTTAGGATTTGATGGAGTATACCCTATATAATGGATCGAAGAAAGAAAACATGCTATAGATATAAATAAATTACATATAAGCACGCACAAAGACTTTTAAAGATCCAAGAAAGATATACTTTGGACAAAACACCAAATGAATTGAATAAGGCATAAAGGTGTGACCAAACAAATTTGTTGTCCAAATTATATCAAAGACGCAAATCACAAAAGATGTGTTCAACAAAGTTCAACAAATGAACTAAGAAGAAACCATTGAGCATAAAGGATGAAATAAAGCAAACATGCTCAAAGATTTATCTCATTCAACAAATAAAGCATAGAAGAAGGAATGAGATAGCAAAACTCCCAAAAGAGCAAGGTTCGAACAAACAAACCAAACCCTCTACACTTTTCACAATGGCACAATGTACCGTAAGGAAAAAGATTTGTCTTCCAAAACAAATTCTTGATATGAATCAAGAGAATTTATCAAAAGATTTTTCAAAGGAACAAGGAAGACACATGGGAGCAACAAAGATTTCTTGGAAATAAAATAAGTAAATAAGAAGCAATCCAAGGTGATGATGATCCATGAATTCAACCACATACAAGGTTATCAATTGTCAAAGACAATGAGTATATTGGACATAATTTCCGGTGGTGAATTGACAATGATAGTAAGGATCAACTTCACAAATAAAGGCATAGGATAAGTATATATAATTAAGCACTATGCACGGATGAAGATTCTTGATGGCTTCAATTAGTCAAACAATCACGCACGGCAATGATTAGAATAACTTGAAGCAAACGGTGTCCCAAATAAGATATAGAGATATGTATTTGAGGAAAACCGTACCAAGAATTTCTTAATCAAACAAGAGTCCATAAGATGAGCCAATAAAAGCTTTTTAATATAAGTGGAGCTTGTTTGAGCAAACATGCCACCTAGGAACAAGATAATTAAGAGCATCAACTCTAAGTGGCATAACCTCATATGTTCACATTTTCTAGGCTTGTGATATGTACAAAACATATTACTCCCCCATAATGTGATAAAACATTTCTTCTAAACAACAGGCAACTAAAATTCAACTAGAGATGATTAATGGACATTTAGAATTTGAATTTCTCATGAGTATGACACACCACATAGTTACTAGATAATCTTGCAATATCAATACTAAGTGGTGGTACCCATGTACACACATTTTAAAGAAAGAGAGATGCACAAAGCATATCACTCCCCCAAAATGGGATGTTCCATTAATCACTTCAAAGCGAGCCAAATAAGATATCATTAAGATGCATTAGGCTCCAAAACAATACACAAGTATATGATGAGTCAAACAAACATACTTGAATACACAAGATAGGTAAGTAAGACACAACACATACACACAAATATTTGGTACAAAACCAAACATGCAAAGGGGCAAGTAACTTACAATAAATATGATGAGTTGAAGTATAAGTTACCGCAAGGAGGAACATTGGATATAAGATATAGATGATAATCCATATGACTTGGCTTGGTCAAAATATAATATATGAAGATCCCTTAATTCTTCATGAAGTAGCCAAATCTCCAATGACCTCCAAATACACCTATTGATCAAATTTGAGCTTGTTGGTCCCCAACCAAGTTGGGTCCTAAGAGGTTAGTCACAATAGGCTTGGCAACCCAAATGGTTCTTTTCTTGAAACCACTTTGAGTTCCAACAAACTTGGCAAACACATTGCCATCCTTATCCTTCCCTAGAGAATAATCATTATCAACAATTATAGGGTTAGATAAGGTACCACCTAAGCAAGAAGAAGCAAAGTGCCCCTTCTCACGACATAAGTAGCAAGTGTTCCCCTTTCTCTTCTTTATTGATTTCTTCTCTTGGGGAACAATATCTTGATTCTTCTTGGGAAGTGGCCTATCTTTAACTTGAGGTCGAGCATGAGCTTGACCATGACCTTGCGGCCGTTTCCCTTGTTGTTTCTCACTCAAGTGCTTCTTCTTCTTCAATGGGCATGATCTAACATGATGCCCTTCAACCTTGCACTTGAAGCAAACCAACGTGGCCGGATCCTTGACTTTGTATTGGCCCTTCTTCTTGTTGCTCTTGCTCTTGGACTTGTTCTTGTTATTGGAGTTGAATCCAAGTCCACTCTTGTCATTGGGGGATTGTTGCACACTTAGCATCTTGTCAAGTGCGGATTTCCCTTCATGACGCTTTTCCAAGTCTTTCTTCAAAGAAAGGACTTGGGCCTCGAGCTCTTTGATTTCCTCTATATGGTTAGTAGAAATACAAGTACTAGAGGAAGTAGAAGCTTCATTGTTAGAGCAACAAGGCAAAGAAAGTAATCCAACAAAAGGTGTATCACTAGTTTGACTAGATGGATTACAAGGACTAGCACATGGCAATATAGCATTCGTAGTAGAGATTGTGCTAATGTCCACATGAGGCTCACAAGATGTTACCTTGGTGATACTAGTCTCATGAGCTAACTTTAGCCCATCATAGGAAATTAGAAGGTCATCATGAGAGCCCGAGAGCTTTTTATGACTTTCTTCCAATTCCCTATAATTGCTAGTTAGCATCTCAAGTTGAGCCCTCAACTCAACATTCTCCTTTAAGATAGATGCTTCACAAGAAGTAGAATTAGTAGCACAAGCATCAACAATAGTTTTCTTATTTTCATGCATATAGGATTCAATTTTTTGTGTAAGCATAAAATTAGTATGCTTCTCATCTTTTAGTTCATGCTTGAGGAGAGTGAATCTCATTTCCCCATTTTCAACATGGGACTCCAACTCCACTATGGTTTCCCTATATTTATAAAAGGTGTCCATAGAGAGTTCGAGATTAGCACGAGCTTCTTTATTACCACGAAGAGAAGCATAAACCATTGCCATATCATGCACCAAAGTATTATATTCTTCATCATTATCATCATCATCATTCTCATCATTAGAGGACGTGTTAGGAGTCAAAGTAGGAGATACCTTTGATCCATTTGCCATAAGGCACATGTGCATACCGGAGGATGAAGATGAAGATATTCTTGAATCCTCATTTGAAATCATGTCTTGATCCATAGAGTGTTCGGTTTCCTCTACATTGTTAGTCAACAAGCAACTAGAGGAAATAGAAGCATTTTGATTATGGGAGCAAGACAAGGCAAGCATATCATCATGAGATCTATGTAAGCAATTTACACATGATATGCAAGGACTATCAACACAAGCATGTAGATTATTTTCAATGCTCGATGTGTTTAAGTCCAAAGAGGAAACATTGCAATGAGATAGAGATGAAGAGTCATCACTATTGAGCACAATATCAACATTGCAATTTCCCTCACCACTCACCATATCATTACCTTGTGTCTTGCAACACGTTGGTGAAGTGGAAGTAGATGATATATCATCACGACCGGAGGTGGAAGCAACTTGGAGCTCTTCATGATGTGAAGGGAAGAGAGCTCCTCGGAGTCACCACCGACCAATTTAGAAGTGGATCCACCAAACATTTCCTTAAGCTTGATCCACATCTCATGAGACGACTTTCGCTTTATTTTTATCAAGAACCTACGAAAATCGGGTCTCAAGGAGAATAAAAGCTCATTAGATACTTGAGCTTCAAGATGTAAGTTTTTCTCATCCTCTAAAGATAGATTTTGAGAATCCATCGGAGGAGAAAAACCGACATCTAGAAATTGCTCTATATGTGGACACAAGGTCCGAAGATTACAAAGCAAGCAATTTCGCCACAAAAGATAATTTGTGCCATTAAAGACAATTGTGTCATTGTGCACTATACTAGCCGACATCTTTACTCTCAAGGCGGTGAAGCCTTAAACAAGGAGAGACCTTGCTCCGATACCAATTGAAAGATCGAGATGTCGCCTAGAGGGGGGTGAATAGGCAATTACAAACTCTTGCGGATTTGTCTTGTATGAATGCGGAATTAAACTATCGTTTAGTTTACAAGCACAAACCCTAAATATGCTAAGCTCAACTAAGTGTAACAATAGCAACTAGAGCTAAGCAAGATAGGCACAAGATATATGTAGCACAAGTGATAGCAAGATATATGTACTTCAAGCACGATGGCTATCACAAGGAAAGAGAGCTCGGGTATAGAAATAACCGAGGCACGCGGAGACGAGGATGTATTCCCGTGTTCCCTTGCTTTGCAACAAGGTACGTCACGTTTGGAGGAGTGGAGGTCCCACGAAGGATTCCCCGCGCCACGAAGGCTCACCCTATTCTCCGAACCACACCCACGAAGGATAATGGCCCTTTCCTTATGGTTAGCTTTTCCTCCGCTCCGGAGATGGCAAGCTCCACAACCACTTCACAAGCTCCACGAAGGAGAAGCCCGGGCCTCTTCACAATCTTCTTGAAGAGATCACCGGAGCACCAATCACCAAGCCAACTAGGAGGTCACCCTCCAAGAGTAACAAGCTCACGGTCTCTCACTCGAACAAATCGTGGTGGAGAGCTCAACACTATGCAATGATGCAAAGCAAGAACACCGGAGGTGTTCAAGTCCTTCACACTCAAATCCCACCAAAGCAATGAATGCTAGGATGAGATTGGAGAGGAAGAACAAGGGGAAAGTCAACCAAAGACTCCAAGATCTAGATCCCGAGAGATTCCCTCACTTAGAGAAGAAACGGTTTGGTGGAAGTGTAGATCTAGATCTCCTCTCTCAAATCCTCAAATATGAGCAAGAATGGTTGGAGGAATCAAGGGGGAGAGCAAGTTCTTCAAATAGCAACAATGGAGGTGAGAGAATGGGAAGAACTAATTTGGCTCAAGGTGGAAGAAGGCTATTTATAGCTAAGGGGGAAATAGAACCGTTGGGGGAAAAAACAAGTGAAAAGGGGAAGAAAAACGGGCAAAAAAGACAGCCCAGCCGGCTGCCAGGCCGGCTGACCGGATTCGGCGCTGAGGCAGCCGGCGGCCCAGCCGGTCCGGCCGGCCCAGCAGCCGGGCGGGGCGCGTGCTCGCGCTGGGCGGCGGATAGGCAAGAGGGCGCGCGAGGGCACGCGGCCGCGTGGGCCGAGCGGCGGGAAGGCGGCCCAGCGAGTGCGGGCGGCGCGGAGCAAGCCGCGCGGGGAGAGCGGGAGCGCAGGCCGGCGGGTGGGCCGCGGGGCGGTGAGGCCCGGCGAGGCGCGAGGCGGCTCGGTGCGGAATCCGGCCGGGCCGGGTGGGGCGCCGGGCAGGCCGGTCGGCGGACCGGGCCTCGCGGCCGGTCACCGGGCCAAGGCCACTGGAACCGGCCCGGAAGGCACCAGCGCCTGGTCCGGCGCAGACCGGGTGGGCCGGTGGCCGGTCCGGTCTGGCCGGTCGGTCCGCTGGCCCTTTTGTTCTTTTTCTTTTTATTCTTTTTCCTTTTTCCTTTTTCTTTAGTAGCGAATGCTCCCGAACTCCAAATTGAATGAAACCAGTTTTGTTTGAAAGATAACAACAAATGCTATCCTATAGAAAGTGAAAACACAAGAATCTGTAGGAGGCGATTTTATCATGAATATAAAAGGTAGAACCTTATATCATGAATAACCGGTAAAATCACCCAACCTCGAAAACGCAATAGAAGATGCATGCGAACTCCGTTTTCGATGAACTTGGGCTTGTTGTAAAGCTAGCAACAAGCTCAAGAACCTCACACCGAGAAATACCAAGAAGAAATAAGAATATGCAAAGTATGCAAAGGATTGAGCTCCCTAAGACGATGTGATCAAGTTACCCAACCGAAAGCCCCTCTTAATAGTGCGGCTATCTATCCTATAATCCGGTCTCCCATCAACCACCTCGAGACCGGTAAAAGGAAAACCTATCAAGGTCATACCTTTGCTTTGCGCATCCCGCTTGATTTTGATGATAACACTTCACGCTCCACTCAAGCCGGAATGCATCACTTGATCATTGTCGCTTCGTGTATACTCACAAATGCTCCCCCATACACTATGATGGGAAAGCTCCATTGATGCACATCTTCATATGTCCATTATCGCCAAATGGACGGCAAGCTTCAAGTATGTGATCCACTCAAGATGCTCAACTTGAACTTGCCCAACTCAAACTTGTATCTTCTCATGCTCACTTGAGATAGAGCATGGCTAATATTGAGTTCCACATAAGAACTCCATCTTCATTTCTTCTTCTTGATCATATCACATATATATCTTCATACCGATGATCTTGATGCCAATACACAAGGTATATCTTTATCTTCATGGCAACCATACTTGAATCCAACACATGGAGAACAAGTAGAACCTATGGAATATTCCTTCATATAAACTCAATGAAAACATTAGTCCATAGGGGTTGTCATTCATTACCAAAACCACACATAGGGGCAATATACCCTTACAAAGGGAGTCCGCATATGTCGTCATCGCTATCTTCTGGAGTGCGCCGACGTTCTCGTGCTCTATTTTCGCGATCTCTTTCCTCGCGTGCCCTGTCCACTCGAGCTTGAGGTACTGTGTTTCTTGCGTCCACCTCTCTTGGAGTGCTTCGCGGATCTTGCGTTGCTGCCTTTGTTCGCTGAGGACTATTTTGCCTCGAACTATTTCTTCGCGGAGTACTTTCGGGTTGCGGTGTTGCTTCCCTTCCTGCTAGTGCTGCCCCCATGACTCCTACACCTGTCATGGCCATCTGATACAGTGACTCGCGAGGGTCCCATGCCTGAGGTTTGGATGCTAGTATGAAACCATGTGCCACCATATATCCTGCCTATGGAGTTTTTGGTATGATGTTTCCTCTTGTGTATATCGACATAAACGACATGTCGAGGTTCTGGATCAGGTTTTCCCGTTCTCCTTCGGGTATGTTTTCCAATCTGGACCTTGATCTTCTTCTATGACCTTCTCCATTGTTTTCCGTACTTCCTGAGCGATGGCTCAGGTTGTTTGTACGCTCGCTAGACGCATCTGCCGCAGCTTTTCTTTCATCCAGCTTCTGTCGCATCTTCTCTAGCTCTCCATCCACTTGATCCCTTCCTTCGGGGCAAACTCTTCCTCTTCGAAAACTAGGACATCAATTTCATCGTCTTCAATCCCTAAACGATTAAGGAGATCATCCAGAGCCTCTCCTTTCTTTCTCGATCCGCCTGATTGGTTTGACGTACTCGTCGCCAGACTCGCCATCGCCTCCGTGAGAAACAACACCTCAATCTCAGAGGAGACCAGGGGAGTCGGATGCGGAGAAGAGAAGACTGTGCAGCCGACTAAAACGTGATCAAAAGGAACTCCTCACCGGGGGGAGCCACCAGCGGGAGGAAGAAAAACCCTAGTCGCCGTGTTAGTCGCCTAACCAGAGCCCTAGGTCAAGTAAATGACGAGGAACTGCCACGATCATGTCTGAAAACTACCAACATTGGGCAAGGTGACACATAACTACCACTTCAGGGGCATGGTCATGACAAAAAGCACTGATTTTACTAATTAGCAGTGTTAAACCATTTTCTGACCGTTCGGACCCACCTGTCGGTCTACGTGGCAATGATGGTCTGCCATTTTTACTCAAAACCCCCGGGCTCTATTGTCTAAAAGCAATCAAGTTGCTGCGCCCCGATCGACAGCGGTTGCTCCGCCCCCAGCGCCCGCACCGCCGTGGCCTCCATCTCCGACCCTCGGACTCACAAGGCCGCAGCCGCCACGCACGCGCCTCCCCGGGACTTCCTCGTCCACCTTGAGGCCTAACTAGCCTGCCACGACAGTCAACAAGGTGCTCAAGATCTCGCGCTATGTCGCGTGCCTCGCGCTCGCCGCGTGGCCGCCAGTAACCCCGATCGCCTCCGTGCGGCTCAAGTCCTTCGAGTCCAGCGTCGGCCTCAACCGCAAGGCCTTCCGCCTCAGCAAGTTCGTGCAGGACGTCAACACCCTTCGCGTCGGCCGTAGCCCCCTCCTCCCGCCGCCCCTCGTACTCCACGCCTACGGTGGCGAGGGTGTCTACTACTTCCTTGAGCAGTTCGTCTGGCTCGCAAAGGCCGGCTTCCTGCCCGCGCACCTCCTCTCGCGCCTCCATCTCCGCCCGCCGAGGTCATCCCGTGGAGAGGAGCTCCTTCCAGTGGTCGCAGAGGAGCAAGGCTGAGGGTCGCGCTCGTTCCCTCGACGGCCAGCGGCCGCTGCGACGTGCAGATGCATCCTCCGTGAGCGCCTGAGGTGGGGCTGGACAGGGGCGGCGACCATCGGCCCTCCGGCGTGCAGCAGCGCCCTCCCGGTGGCTGCGGCGAGCTGCTGAGGTGGGGTTGGCCAGGGGCAGCGAAGCAACTTTTGCGGGAGGAGCATGGCGGCGGGGATGTCGTCCCTGCTGCGCCTGGGGACCGGGGAGACGGCGGCGACGATGCTGGTGACGGGCAGGAGATCAGGAGAAGATGGGAATCTTATCCCTTCGGTGATTTTGCAAATCGACCCTGAAAGGTTATAAAATTCTTGTAGTGAGGTTTGATCTTTCTGTTTCTGCCAGGTAAACCCGTCAGGTGGGCCCAAACGGTCAGAAAACGGTTTAACACGGCTAATCAGCAAAATCAGTGATTTTTGTCACAACCATGCCCCTAAAGTGGTAGTTATGTGTCGCCTTGCCCAATATTGGTAGTTTTCAGACATAACCACCTGTAATGTGGTAGTTCCTCATCATTTACTCACTTCTTCGTGGAACTCCTTCTGGCCTCTCGTACTTCCAACCTTAACATAGCACACCACTTACATTAAAACACCATTGATTTGATCGAGCGGCATGCTTCATAAGCACCCACAACCTACCAACAAAACAGGACACCATTGACTTAGCTCGTTGTTGGTCGTAAGAGCATCTCCACCGGCGGCCCCCAAATAAACGTCGACAGGTGCAGGTGATCATGATGAGTGGAAGGACCACCTGCCATCGGTTGGGGCTCGCAATGGGTCTGCCTCATCATCGTTCTTCCCCTTTGCCGCCTGCATCTGTGCCCGCCTCTTCGTCCTTGCTTCGAGCATCTGGCGGTGGAGCATGGCCGCCGGCGATGCTGGAGCTTGCCGGTGGCGCTGCCCCTCAAGACGCAAGCCACTGGCGAGACACCTCATTTTGGGCGAGCCTCGCTTGCTCGCGGACGGCCGCCTCTGCCTGGCGCTGAGCGCTGAGCGCTGAGCTCAAGCAGTTTCTGTCGTTCGGCCGCCATGAGGAGATGTCCCACCTCCTCCGTGGCCGCCCGCTGGCGCGAGATCACGATGGCGTGCTCGAAGTTGGCATCGTTGATGAACTCACGCCCTTCCTCCTTCAGCCTCCGGAAGCACTGCGTGTTGAAAGAGGTTACGATTGCCGCCTGCTCTGGGTCGCCGGGACCTGTTGTTGCTCGCCCCACTGCGCCTCCTCCTCCGTCGCCTCAGCTTCTGAGTCTGCTATGAACGCTTCGTCCCACTCGTCGAACTAAGAGTCGCCGGAGTCCTCAGAGTTGAAGTCGAACTCGGCGTCGGGCTGCGGTGGTGGTTGCGGCGTCGATGGCGGCATGCGGCCGTTACGGCGAAGCATCGAGTACGTCGTAAACAACCGCCGCAGTATTGTTCTGTAGAGGAATGCGACGGTGGTGGAGAGAAAAGGAGAGGATAGCGTGACGGAGGATGCATGGATGTGCCAACTCGCTGCAGGGCATCCAAGGCGTCCGCATTTACGGCGGCATATGCGCATGGAGAACCGGTGGCTTCATCATCGACCGGCCATAGAGCATACGAGACGTCGCATTTATGATGCCGCCGGCCGTTGAGTCGTTGCCAAGGCGGCCCTACCCGCGAAACCCCGTAGAGCTTGTCATCGGCGTGCCTGATTCGCGCCCTTTATGAAAAGGCCAGCATGTGGTTACCAACGTTTCTACTGAACTCGAAACTGCGCCAACGCTTTTTGGAGCGTCCGTGTGAGCTCAGAAACTACTCCGATCTTCACATAGCTATCGGGGCCGACAGTGAAGATGTTGTAAGATTGTTTTGCCTATGGCCATCCTATAAAACAAACGCACAACACATGTAATGCGATGGTGCCGACTAATTTTGCGTGACGCATTTTGTCTTCGTCAGGATTGAACGAATATGACGAAGCCAGAAATAAAAAAAGACGACCAAGAAACGATGCTAGTCAAGGTGCACACTTTCAGACTCTGCCTAGGACAACTTATCGAGCCATCGCCCTGTTCCTGAAACCCAAAGCAGAGTCTCCAGCGGTCAACCTTTCCACTGTAGTAGTACTACCAAACTCCAGTGCCAATCGATCGACATGGTCGCTGGCGACGGCAAGCTGCCGGCGCTACAGCAGCAGCTGCATTCCAAGAAGGTGTGCGTGGTGGGGGGCGGCATGGCCGGTCTGGCGGCCGCGCGGGAGCTGCGGCGAGAGGGGCACGCCGTGACGGTGATGGAGCAGAGCAGCGACGTCGGCGGGCAGTGGCTGTACGACCCGAGGACCGACGGCGACGACCCGCTTGGCGCCGCGGTGCCGGTGCGCGTGCCCGGTAGCATCTACGCCTGCCTCCGTCTCATCAGCCCGCGGGAGGCTATGGGCTTCTCCGACTTCCAGTTCGTGCCCAGGGACGGGGACGACGGCCGCGACCCGCGACGCTTCCCCGGCCACCGCGAGGTGCACTGCTACCTCCGCGACTTCTGCGACGCGTTCGGGCTCATGGACGCCGTCAGGCTCAACACCCGTGTTCTGCGCGTCGCAGCCGCAGCGCCGACATCGACGACGCGCCAGTGGGCGGTGAGGTCGGTGAGCACCGGCACGGACGACGACGCGCAAGACGAGGTGTTCGACGCCGTGGTGGTGGCCACCGGCCACTACTCGCAGCCGGTGCTCCCGCGCATCCAAGGCATGGAGGAGTGGGGGCGTAGGCAGCTGCACAGCCACTCGTACCGGACGCCTGAGCCGTTCCAGGGAGAGACGGTGGTGGTGGTCGGGTGCGGGGACAGCGGCAAGGACATCGCGCTGGACCTCTGCCAAGTCGCCAGGGAGGTGCACCTCACCGCCAACTCCTCCTCCGCGGAGGAAGCCACCACGCCTGCCATGTCCAGGATGCTGGCGAGCCACGGCGACGTGTTGCGCCTCCACCCGCGGACACGCCGGCTGCACGCCGACGGCCGTGTCGAGTTCGCGGACGGCTCCTCGGTGCTCGCCGACACGGTCATCTACTGCACGGGGTACGGCTACTCGTTCCCGTTCCTGGACACGGGCGGGGCGGTGGCGGTCGAGGACGAGGTGGTCGGCCCGCTGTTCGAGCACGTGTTCCCGCCGTCGCTGGCGCCGTCGCTCTCCTTCGTGGGCGTGCCGCGGAAGATCCTGGTGCCGTGGTTCTTCGAGAGGCAAGCGAGGTGGGTCGCGCAGGTGTTGTCCAGCCGCCGCGCGCTGCCACCGGAGGAGGAGATGCTGCGGTCCGTGGAAGAGCACTACCGTGCCAGGGAGGCCGCCGGCGTGCCGAGGAAACTCACGCATAACATCGGCGGCGTCGAACCTCTGGTGCGCTTTTGTACATATACATATACATATGCATATCCATTCAAATTCATCGATCAGTAAGAATGCATGCATGCATCCATTAGTAACCTGTATGATGATCAGAAAATGTACGAGTTCGGGGAGAAGTACTGTGACTTCGCGCCGTTGGAGGAGTGGAAGAAGGAGCTGGTCCTATCCAGCATCTTGAGCATGAAGGACGACGCGGAGACCTTCCGCGACCGCGCCGACGACAGCGAGAACGTGCACAAGGGCCTGCGGGCATGGCGCGGCTTGGCTGCTCGAGCTCAAGACAACAAAACTATGGCTGATGTTGAAGTCGAAGATGACGCGCCTGGTGTTCACGACATGTGACGATTGCCGATTGGGAGAGCAAACCCTCTGAATACACAACCAACCATTACGCAAGTTTCCTTTTTTCCTTTTTAAATGTGAAAGTATGTCAATGAGGCAGGTGATGAATCACGAGTCAGGTTCGGTATGGTGACACATGCGGTCTAGTTATGAAGCAAGATTTTGGCGGGGTTTGCTTCTTTCCAAACTTGACTAGATAAAACCCCGTGCGTTGCCGCGAAAATACTGAGAAGATTTCTTTGGGATAAATTCGATTTGCGACCAAATCATTTTTTTGCGAAACACAGTACAATCAAAGACGCTCATACATACGCGTACACACTCACCCCTATGAACGTACACATGCACACCCTACCCCTATGAGCACCTCCAAGAGACTGCGTTGAATAACTGATCCGGCGGGTCTTGAGATTGACGAAGTCACCACAGGCGCCTCGCTGTCGACGGGAACGTCGCCTCCCACTGAAGAATATTCCGCCTTTATGAGTTTGAATCGTCAGAAATATCCAAGTACCCTATGGAAGAACATGTTAGTTGGAGAAGCATTCCAAGCAAAAAAGGCGGAACACTATAATTGTACGCGATCTTCACATGGAAGCGCAAAAGTAAATTTTTTACAAGCACATCAACAAATATAAGCATCACGCAGAGAAATTGTACCTTCCACAACAGTTTTCATCCAAGAATATGGATCCCGTAAATCGTAACAATCAAATGTTCATCTCAACACACTTTTTGAGAAAAAAGAAATCTCGGAAAATAACAAAGTTAAAGTACAACTATAGCATATCACAAATCAAACCACCTATAGTATATCACAAATCAAACCACCTACAAAGTTAAAGTACAACTATATTTGAGAATATTCTAGTATTTAAGTAATTTTGTCAAAACAATTTCTTGAACTAAACAACTTTTTTTCTTCTGAGAGAAATCAACTCCATTCTTCTTTGGAGAGAGTGAAATTTCTTTTTTTTATGTGAGGAAAGTACAAGAGATGACAATTATATCCATTTAAATAATGTGGGTGTAGCATAGTGTGTTTATATATGTTTACACTACGGGAGAGACGCCGTGGGCCGACGGCCAACCTATGTGTCGACGGCCAAATGTCGGGGCCGTCGGCACATAAGCCCTCGTCGACCGGCGACGGAGCTGACCGTCGGCACAGGTCGGCCGTCGGCACACAGCTGTTTGTGCCGTGGGTCACCGTCGGCGCAAAACGAACCGTCGGCACAGGACGGTGGTGCCCGAAGGTCACCGTCGGTGCAGCTCCGACCGTCGGCACACGCACTGATAGGCGGGCCCAGCCGTTAGACTGTCACGGCGCCGTCTACACTGTGCCGACGGTAGCCCACGGCGCAACGGCGGCCGTCGGCACAGGGACTGACTGCTGGGTCCCCCTTCTGCTGTGCCGACGGTGGCCCACGGCACAACCTCGGCGGTCGGCACAGTCAATTATGCACATTTCTTATTTTTTCTTTTTTTACTACAAAGATAATTATTACCCATATAATTGTTAATCTCAATCATTTTTTTGTTTATTTCTTTCTCACTGCTATTTTCGCGAACCCCTTTGCGGGAAACCTATATATATGTATAAGGGCGGTATAGATCTCCCGCCGGGATCCCGGTCTAGGGTTTTCTCAGAAATCGAGGATCGGAGAGTGATTTGAGATGGTTTTATATCCTAGGCTACCCCCCAGGTGTGTCCGGCTTCTCGGACATGGGGTTCCTACACTTAGGCAGATTCTGGATGTATAGGGGGAACTCCTCGGAGGTGAACCGGAGAGAACCTTGAGATCATATGGGACGATCCTTGTTACCGCATGTACCTATGACCTAACCAAACTCAAATGGAGGCATATGCCCACCGGGGGACCCCCGATGGGATGCAGTCAAAGGGATACAACCAGAGGATCACGTGTATCGACCACTTCTATGCTGAGCAGGACGTAAGGTACACAAAGCCTGAGATTGTGCAGGGACTCGCCCCGGCTATGAAGATAGAGGACTTCATGTCGGTAAGTAATTGTCAATGCGATTCTATGTACTGCGGATAATTTGCAATTATATTGTTTGTTCTTCAAATGAGTTTTGATTTTGCAGGTTGTACCACATTGGGCTGATAATAATAAGAGGGCCGCCTTCATGGAGTTGGTCAGGAATTGGGTCGGCGAAAACCCCGATTTCAAGGCCGTGAGCGACCGGAACAAGGCAAACCGCGGGACTCAGGGAACACACACTGCGGGGAGCAGCAGCACCGATCGCTATCGGCTTCGTCTGGTACATATAAAGCTGGAACAAGCTGCATTTATTTGTTTTTCGATGATATGCATAACATTTGTTTTGTGATGCAGGGGAAGAAGCTCGGGAGGGATCTTGGTGAGATAGAAGCGTGGGAGCACATGAAGCTGGTGACGCCCGGTCCGAACGAGCCTCGGCCCGCGCCTGCCAAGTACTTCGGCCAGGCCAAAGAGAACAAGGAAAAATACTGTGAGGAGTACGCTAAGCTCCATCCAGAGGTGGAGGACCCTATGAGCGAGACGATCGATGAGGTGGCGATGATGCTGGCGGGGTCCGGCCAGCCGCATGGCCGTCCTGCATGCCTTGCTGGGGGTTCCAAGCCTCAGAGGAACTTCACGCAGATCAAGGCTACCCTCCCCTCCGGTAGCTACGGTACCTCCTCGCGGATTACATGCCGTTCTCGTGCAGAGGTAGATGTAAGTCATCCACATCTCCATCCTCTGTTTTGGCTCTTGTTCCTGAATGGCTATGTTGATGAGAAGCATTATTTCTGAAATTGTAGGCTCATCTCGAGGAGGCCTATGCAGCAGCTTATGAGGAGTATCTCGAGAAGGTTAAGGAGCATGACCTTGTGAAAGATACATACTTCCAGTGGTCGAGCAACCAGATGGCGGCAAGTTTCAATCTCTATGGTTGCAAAACATCATAACTCCCCTTGTTTGAACTTGACATATCTCTCGCCTTTCTTGCAGACTTTGAATCGGTTTATGATGACTGGAGTGCGAGAGGAAACACAGCCAGAGCCACCTCATCCGGGGCCGACGCCAGTGTTCCCATCGAAGGAGGAGTTCTATTGCATGTACAAGCGTCAGCGTCAATTGACCCCGGTAAGTTGCTAACTTGGCTAAGTTGCTAACTTGGTGTTACATTGCTAAGTTGCTAACTCCCTCAAACATGTAGGTATTGGGAGAATCCGGGAATGGTACACCGTTGCACCCCGGTCGTCATTCTCCTGGTGCTTCTGGCCTCCCTCGGCATGGTAGTACTTCCGGTGGCTCTCGTCGTGGTTCTACCTCCCCGAGCACCGTCGAAGCAACTTTCCCTCGCTTCAACAGCGACGAGCTGGATCAGTACTACCCTCCCGGTGGTGCACCATCATAGTTGCTACATTGTACTAGCTACATGATGACACATTCTATCTTTGTAGTGGATTTGTGCTATATTTGTGCTTCATGATGGTCTTGTATGCTATATTTGTGCTATTTGTGGGATTTGGTGCTATATTTGTGAGATTTGGTGCTATATGGTGATATCTTTATGCTCTATGGTGCTATATATGTTATTGGACATTCAATGTTATAATCTGTGCATTTTGTGCGATTTTCTGAGCTAATTGAGCCAAAATGGCGAAAACCTGAAAAAACTGGGCCGGCTGTGCCGACGGTGTCACCGTCGGCACATACCCATAGCTGTGCCAAATTGCAGGGTCTGTGCCGACGGTGACACCGTCGGCACAGCTGGCCCAGCGCGCGTTTTTTCCGCAGTTTCAAATGTTTTTTGTTTTCGCGCCGATTTTTCTGGGAAAAGCTGGGCTACTTCACCGTCGGCACAGCCTAACGGCCTTCGCCAGCGCCGTCACGCCGTGGCGGACGAGCAACGGCCCGTGCCGACGGTGGCACGGCCGACGGCCACCGTCCCAGCCGTCGGTGCAGCGTGTGCCGACGGTGGTTTACTGTGCCGACGGTAATGGGAGCTGCCCCGACCGTCATGTGCCGACCGTCATGTGCCGACGGTTGAAACGGTTGCGCCGACGGTGCGGGGCCGTCGGCAGACGGCGTTGTTCCCGTAGTGTTATGTATCTTTAAAGAGGCTTATACAATGTACGAGTCTAACGAAAGACCTAACAAGAGGGCACTGGTCTTGCATATAGAAAATTCTAGAGGGTAAGCTATAACTAGTAGAAAATGGCTATTTAGTTTCGGTTGGTAAGGGTTTTTAGTTTCGGAGGATCTTTAGTCGCGATTTGTAGCACCAACCGGGACTAAAGCCTTTGTGTATTTTTTTTCATTCATTTTGGTTTTCTCTTTTTTCCACTCCCTCTTTTTACCTATTTTTTAAAAAAATTCTATTATTTGAGTTATTTGACCAGTTTAGTCTCTAACTACATTATCTCTAGTCAAATTACTTACTCGTGGTCAAACTTCCGTTCTGTCACCCATTCTCAAACTACTTGAGCTTCTAAGTTTATTCCATACCCGCTTCCAAATACTTTGTGCAAACGTTATTTATATTGCTATCATATTGATCCTATTAATCTTTTGGTCACACTTCTATATTATTTGAATTCTAAATAATTATTTTAATAAAAAGGTAATGAACTAATAATAATCTTGAATAAATAAATAACAATACAATATTTTTTAATATTTTCATATTTTTTGCAAAACCTAAAATCTAAAAAGAAATCATATTTCCTTTTGGAAGTTTAAGAATCTAAAAAGATGGAAACCAACCATAGCTCGGTAAAATCGGATGTAACTTTTCGCGTCGATAGATTTTAATATATTAAATATTTGTTTGAGTTCATATGCAAAAGTTATTGCCATCTTGCCGAAAATATAGATTTTTGCAAAATAAGCTGAAATTCATGTTTGTTAATTTTCATAATAACTAGATCACTTAACCTACCAACATGTAAAAGGATTTAAAATTTTGAATTTTCTATTATCTTATTTTGCATTTTACAAAGCTAAAAAGACGATCGGTGTGTGCACGCGCCCTGTGGAGGAAAAAATCCTAGGAAGTCTTTAGTCTTGGTTGGAGCGCACAGACAGCTGCCGCAACCTTTTTTAGTTCCGGTTGGTATCTCCAACCGAAATTAAAATTCTCATTCGAACCGAGACTAAAACCATGCGACGTTTTAGCCGTTTGAACTGGAACTAATGCTTACATTAGTCCCGAGATTAATGCTCGGACAGCTCCAAACAAAAATTCGTTTTATACTAGTGTATATGAACAAATGGGTTTATCCCAAAAAGGACTACATAGTACAATAAAAACTGATAGGTCGTCGAACTACCCGTCAGTGGTGACCTGCACTACCTGTTCCCCATTTCGATCAAGATAACCTCTCTGTACCACATTTCTTTCACATGTCATCTCACCAGCTGATCGATGCGAGAAAAACGAGCCAGAAACTACCACATTACAGATGATTACTACCTTCGATTCAAGGAATAAGGCGTCCTCATTTTACACGCTTTTCGTTTGACTCAGTATTAATTCAAATATATAAAGATTTTTTGTATAAAATTAACATCATTAGAAAGTGTTTTTCAATACAAATCCAACGATACTAATTACACATAATATAACCAAGATTTTGTTGCTCAATTTTTATGGTCAAACTTCGTCTTGGAATACGTGCGTGCCTTATTCCTTGGGACGGAGGTACTATGTCTGAAAATTATCAATACTGGGCAAGGTGACACATAACTATCTCTTCAGGGGCATGGTCGTGATAAAAAAGCACTGATTTTACTAATTAGCCGTGTTAAACCATTTTCTGACCGTTCGGACCCACATGTCGGTGTACGTGGCAATGATGGTCTGCCATTTTTACTCAAAACCCTAGGGCTTTATTGTCTAAAAGCAATCAAGTTGATGCGCCCCGATCGACAGCGGTTGCTCCGCCCCCGGCGCCCGCCCCGCCATGGCCTCCGTCTCCGACCCTCAGACTCGCAAGGCCGCCGCCGCCACACACGCGCATCCCCGGGACTTCCTCGTCCACCTTGAGGCCTACCTGACCCGCCACGATGGTCGACAAGCTGCTCAAGATCTCGCGTTATGCCGCGTGCCTCGCGCTCGCCGTGTGGCCGCCGCTGACCCGGGCCACCTCCGCGCAGCTCAAGTCCTTCGAGTCCAGCGTCGGCCTCAAGCGCAAGGCCTTCCGCCTCGGCAAGTTCGTGCATGACGTCAACACCCTTAGCGTCGACCGCAGCCCCTCGTACTCCACGCCTAAGGCGGCGAGGGCGTCTACTACTTTCTTGAGCAGTTCGTCTAGCTCGCTGATGGCGTGTATTTCACACGTTCGTTGGGCAACCCCAAGAGGAAGGTATGATGCGCACAGCAGCAAGTTTTCCCTCAGAAAGAAACCAAGGTTTATCGAACCAGGAGGAGCCAAGAAGCACGTTGAAGGTTGATGGCGGCGGGATGTAGTGCGGCGCAACACCGGAGATTCCGGCGCCAACGTGGAACCTGCACAACACAACCAAAGTACTTTGCCCCAACGAAACGAGTGAGGTTGTCAATCTCACCGGCTTGCTGTAACAAAGGATTAACCGTATTGTGTGGAAGATGATTGTTTGCAGAGAAAATAGTAAAACAAGTATTGCAGCAGATTTGTATTTCAAGTATTAAAGAATGGACCGGGGTCCACAGTTCACTAGAGGTGTCTCTCCCATAAGATAAAAGCATGTTGGGTGAACAAATTACAGTCGGGCAATTGACAAATAGAGAGGGCATAACAATGCACATACATGACATGATAAGTATAGTGAGATTTAATTGGGCATTACGACAAAGTACATAGACCGCCATCCAACTGCATCTATGCCTAAAAAGTCCACCTTCAGGGTATCATCCGAACCCCCTCCAGTATTAAGTTGCTAAACAACAGACAATTGCATTAAGTATGGTGCGTAATGTAATCAACAACTACATCCTCGGACATAGCGCCAATGTTTTATCCCTAGTGGCAACAGCACAACACAACCTTAGGGGTTTCTGTCACTCCCCCAAGTGTCAATGCAAGCATGAACCCACTATCGAGCATAAGTACTCCCTCTTGGAGTTAAAAGTAAAAACTTGGCCAGAGCCTCTACTAGAAACGGAGAGCATGCAAGATCATAAACAACACATGTATAATAACTTGATAATTAACATGACATGGTATTCTCTATCCATCGGATCCCGACAAACACAACATATAGAATTACAGATAGATGATCTTGATCATGTTAGGCAGCTCACAAGATCCAACAATGAAGCACAATGAGGAGAAGACAACCATCTAGCTACTGCTATGGACCCATAGTCCAGGGGTGAACTACTCACTCATCACTCCGGAGGCGACCATGGCGGTGTAGAGTCCTCCGGGAGATGAATCCCCTCTCCGGCAGGGTGCCGGAGGAGATCTCCGTAATCCCCCGAGATGGGATCGGCGGCGACGGCGTCTCGGTAAGGTTTTCCGTATCGTGGTTTTTCGCCTCGGGGGTTTCGCGACGGAGGCTTTAAGTAGGCGGAAGGGCGGAGTCGGGGGCTAACGAGGGGCCCACACTATAGGTCGGCGCGGCCAGGGCTTGGGCCGCGCCGCCCTATAGTCTGGCCACCTCGTGGCCCCACTTCGTGTGTTCTTCGGTCTTCTGGAAGCTCCGTGGAAAAATATGTCCCTGGGTCTTCGTTTCGTCCAATTCCGAGAATATTTCGTTACTAGGATTTCTGAAACCAAAAACAGCAGAAACAGGAACTGGCACTTCGGCATCTTGTTAATAGGTTAGTTCCAGAAAATGCACGAATATGACATAAAGTGTGCATAAAACATGTAGGTATCATCAATAATATGGCATAGAACATAAGAAATTATCGATACGTCGGAGACGTATCAAGCATCCCCAAGCTTAGTTCTTGCTCGTCCCGAGCAGGTAAAACGATAACAAAGATAATTTCTGAAGTGATATGCCATCATAACCTTGATCATACTATTTGTAAACATATGTAGTGGATGCAGCGATCAAAACAATGGTGATGACATGAGTAAATAGGTGAATCATATAGCAAAGACTTTTCATGAATAGTACTTCAAGACAAGTATTAATAAGTCTTGCATAAGAGTTAACTCATAAAGCAATAAATCAAAGTAAAGGTATTGAAGCAACACAGAGGAAGATTAAGTTTCAGCGGTTGCTTTCAACTTGTAACATGTATATCTCATGGATAATTGTCAACATAGAGTAATATAACAAGTACAATATGCAAGTATGTAAGAATCAATGCACGGTTCTGTTGACTGCCAAAACCCACCGGCGGGCAGCGGCCTTGTCAACACCGTAGAGCCGGGAAGAGCCTAGAGCTGCGGCTGGCTGAGACCCCTCCGAGCGACGGCCCGCAATGCTCTTCCGGTCACACGCGGCGTTGCGAAGTGCAAGGGCGTGCCACCTGACCTATACCCGGTCGGAGAAGGTGATGGGGATGCCTCGCTTAGTTTCCCCGCAGGGCATACATGTAAACATTAAATACGAGCCTCGATCGGCTCTCGAGGTTATCCCGTGAATCGGCTCAAAGAGCCGATCCACCCATGATTCGTACGGGTGCACGAATACTTGGTGGTCCCGCTTGATCAAAATAGAGCTAATGAGATCTACGACGATTTAGGGTTTTCACCGCATAATCGGATCATCCTACTCCAGGTTGGGCCTCGCGGCCACGCACGGTGCTCGTAAACCGATCCTAAACAAGGCCAAAAACCAACATGAAGTTGATCCCTGGAACATCCCGTTTAGGACTTGCGAACGCCACCCTACGTGCCATCGGATCCTCCCCCTTTGTAAGGCCTAACTATTGCAGATATTAAACTAATCCTTGTAGAACAAGGAGCAATCGTAACGGATCAGATCTACTAAATAATGATCAAGCGGGGTGCCGCCCCCACACCTAAGATAGGCGTGAGGGCGGCTAGACATGCAAGGGTTGCACTACGTAAGCATGCTTAAACGAAGAACAATGCTAACCCTAACACATCTAATGATAACTACGTTGCTCGCCATCAAAAGCGCTTCAAGTACGAGCAACGCATGAACAACGTGGGCTTAGGCTTGCCTAGATCGCAAGATGCGATCTAGGCAGCATGTCGCTACCCGATAGAAACCCTCGAGACGAAGGAGTTGGCGATGCGCCGAGATTGGTTTGTTTTGGGGTTGAACGTGAGTTGTTGTTTATTCCATAAACCCTAGATACATATTTATAGTCCAGCGGACTCTCTAATGCGGGCGTGCACCAAACCGTGCACGAATAAGATTCTATCTCTAAACTAAGATACGATCTAATACGTTACAGATACACGGGCAACTAAGCCCAACTTGGTAAAAAGGCCGATCCACATACTTCTTCTATATATACTTCTTCACACCCATCTTCGATCGCGGCCCACCTCTGACTTGGTCAAATTCTGGTGATAACACATGCCCCCCTGGTTTTGGAAATAACATTTCCAAAATCATTATGCTTTCCCTTCGAAGGGTCATGTCGTGGCAGAGCGAGCCGTTACGACGATCCGTCATCATTATGCCCTGTCTTCTCGCCTTCTCTAAAAATTCGACAGCTTTAGCATCGATCCCTTGGAAGCGGTAATGGCATTAAACCTTCACCAGATTTCTCATTATTTAACCGTGCCGACTGGTTAGCTCTCTCTATCCTCTATTCCATCCCAGCTATCGGCACCAAAAAACCCTCTCCTCCTGTAGCAATGTCTTCCTCTTCCTCTTCCTTCTCAAAACTCTTCCCCCAATCTCCGCCGAAGGAGAGAAACGAGGACAGCCTCCACCCCGCAGTGAATCCCTTCTCCTCCGACAAGGAGGAGAAAGAAGGAGAAGCAGCGAAGGCCAAGGCCTCCCCCTCCGTCCAGCTCCCGCCGAAGAAGCGCCCCCGCATGTGGGCGGACAGCGAGGACGAAGATGATGACGAAGAAGAAGAGGAGGAGGATGACTCCTCCTCCTCCATCGGGTATCCGCCGACCAAGCGCTTCCGCTCCTGGGCGGACAGCGAGGATGATGATGATGACGAGGAGGAAGAGGCTCCGGCCAAGGGCCGGGGCAGCAGCGACGAGGGGCTCCCCGGGAGCAGCGCCGACGACGTCGACGGCGGCGATGACGAGGACAAGCGACGACTAGTAGTAGCAGTGCACTAGGCACCAGATCCCTCTTTTGAGAGCCATCGGCTCTTTTTTGTAAAGCCGCTCCTTGGAATTAATGAAATTGTTCTTTCCATTCATCCTTTAATCGCTCCAATTTCATTCCTTCCGTTTGTCACGCTAAGACCGATAGCAACGCGTCGGACTTCTTCCCTTTTCTTGCAGCAACAGCACAGTCCAAGCCCTGTACTAGACGACGGCTTTTCCTTCCCAGTTCCTCCCTGAGACGACCATGATGTAGCCGCAGCCGAGGTGACCCTAATCGGCTCTTAAAAACAGGGCATCTTCCAGGCTTGTTGCCCCCCGAGTCTTAGCCGAGGCAAAACAGAGCTGTATGGACCTGGGCTCGATCATGTCTGAGGGAGCTCCTTATGCCGAGCTAGCCGATTTAAACATAAATCGGCTTCCCAAAGCGAGAGCCCTCAAGGTGAGCTGCCCTCCGAGTTTCTTCGGTCCTCGCCGGCCGGATAGGCTCCTTTCCTTTGGTGGACCCGATGCAATCCATCCTTGACCTGATCCGCACGCCCATGCCGCTCCCGCCATTGTTCTTGAAGAGAGGATCCGAGCTTCCAAACTGCGAGGAGTTCCTTCATAAAAAATTTCCCTTTGTGCTCCATTGACCCTCCGATCGTACTCGATTACTCCTCTTGAGTCGATGGCCATGCATCGGCTTTCAGGTCCTTAAGTCGATGCCTGCTGCATCGGCTGTGCTCGAAAATTTTCGAATTTTCGCCCCTTTTTGTTTTTTACGGCCGACCTGTGCATCGGCCCCCATATTCCAATACCCATCACCAGGAGATGAGATGCTTCCGTTGCATATCCTCGTATTTTATCTACCTGGGTGCCCCCCGAGCCGATTCTATCAAGAGAATTGATGGTATCGGCTGTATTGGATAACATGTTGAATCTAGGCAGAATGGTGGGTGAGGATAATTTTGGCCGATTGCTGGAATCGGCCTCCACGTTGCTTGCTCGTTGAAGGTTTTGTAAGTTCCCTTCGTAAATTTTTGGGGCCGATCACAAGGATCAGCCTCTCCTGGTTTGCTCATTGGTTTGATCTTGCTACTTGGTTAGGCTGGATAAAACCAACCCGACCTCTCGACTTGATGCGCTTGCCGTCGTCCACCTTGAGTGCTCCGTAGAGTCGTGGAGCGCTAAGCTCGTCGGCAAGACGAGTACCATGTTTGTGCCGACCGATGTCTCATCATCGGCTTTCCTCCGTTTGGGGCGCCACTCCATTTTCCGTGGACGACCCTCTTCATCCAGGGTTCGCTGAACCTTTGCAGCCGGATCAGGCCGTGCCTTCCTTAGCGTATGCGGGTACAACCTTTCGGCTTCCTCCGGGCCGCGCAATCGCCGAACCTCGCGCTTTTGGGAACGGCTGAGTCCGTCGGGCACCACCTTGGCCGGTGGTACCTATCTTCTTCCACTTCTCCCTCGTCTTCCGAATCCTCAAGATCTGCCCAACGAGGTGACTCAGCGCGTTTGCTTTGTGGCGGGAGAGGCCCTAGGCGCTCGAACACGGACACGTTGGCTGCCTCCTTCTTCTTCTTGTTGCATTCTGGGCAATTGCCGATTGTGGGCAATCGGCTCATTCCTGAATCCCAGCAGTGTCTGAAGAAGGGGCAGTCCCAATGTCTGGCATTGTCATCTTGCCCCCTTGATGCTTCCGTGGCACAGCGCTCGTGCTCCTCCTCATCGCGATTCTGCCGACGATGTCTTCTGGCTTCTCTAGCCAGACGATCTCCTCTATCATCGTAATTGTGCCGTCGGCGTTGGTCATACTGACTCACATACTTGTTGAGGAGGTGATCAGAGAGGGGTCGCTGATATCTTATATTCTTCACCTCCCCTCGGTGACATAGCGCTTGCCATCATGACGGAGCCGATCGCGTGGAGCGGCCTCCTCTCGTATCCTTGCTATGAGAGCAGCTGCCCTCATCTCCATCTTTGCCGCAGTGGTTTCAAGGTCCTACCATGTTGATGCTGAACGAGGGACCCGGCTGGCAATCTTCGGGGTAGGTAATTTCTACCATGTTAACGGCGGGGAAGGGTTGGGTGTCGACCTTCATGGCGTACTGGTTGAAAATTAGCCGCCCCTTCTCTATCGCCGCTTGGATGTGCTGACGCCACACCCGGCAGTCGTTGGTGGCATGGGAAAGCGAGTTGTGGAATTTGCAGTACGACTTTCCGTTTAGCTCTTTCGCCGTGGGGAACTTGAGACCTTCAGGAATCGTCAACTGTTTCTCCTTGAGCAGGAGGTCGAAGATTTGTTCAGTCTTGGTCACGTCAAAATCAAATCCCCTGGGCGGCCCCGGTGGCTTTACCCATTTGCGAGCCACGGGGTTCCTCCCCGAGTCCACTCAGCCATCGCTATTTCTTGGTCTCCCGCAGCACTTCATCTTCCTCTCGTATCGACCATAACTATCGCACGCTTGAACTTGTCTTGGTACAGGTCGGGGTGGCGCTGTTCATATGCCGATAGTTTCGAACCATGTGCGCCAGCCGAGGGATAATCTGCTTGGGAGGCCATGTCCTTGAGCTGTGTTGCAAGGCCTCAGCTATCGCCAACTCGATCGCTTCCTTTTCAGCTTATACGAACCGAATAACATCGGTTCCTAAGATTCCCGAAGCGCTGGATGTATTCTCGTCACCGTTTCCCGCGCTTCGACGTAGTTGTGCTAGATCGGCAATGCCGTACTCGGAAGCTTCGAATGGTATTGCATATGGAACTGTTCTTCCAATTGCTTCCAAGACTCGGATGGAGTTTGCCGGCAAAGAGGTGTACCATCCAAAGGCCGATCCCGTGAGGGACCGTGAAAATAGCCTCACGCGTAGCTGATCCGACACCGAAGCCGGTCCTAGTTGAGCCAAATATCGGCCGACGTGCTCGATGGAGCCGGAGCCATCCGATCCACCGAATTTGGAGAAGTCGTGGAGCCGATATTTAGGTGGCAGCGGGATCATCTCGTAATCGTCGGGGTACGGCTTGGAATAGCCGATCGCCTCTTCTTTTCGGCATCATGCCGAATTGGTCTCTCGCATGGTACCGATCTGATCCGCCGTGCTGGCCGTAGGAGTTGCACTCGAAGATTCGCCGGGTGGCGTACTTGGCCTGCCATGTTTGCTTTTCCAGCTTCGAGCCATCCGCGGGAGCCGGGCTCGGGAGTTTCGTCGGCGTGGCGTATTTAGTTAGCCACGTCCGCTCTCGTCGCCGACGTTCCTCTTGTCTTCGCCGGAGTCCCCGATGTTGTGGCCTGGTTTGTGAGTGCCCAGCCACCACAATCCGGCACGTACATGCACGCGTATCCATGAGGGATCTCCTTAGGCGCCTCCATTAAGAACTCGGTAGTCACTAGGGTCGCCACCAATCCTCGTAGACGAGGAATGCCGGTGTAGTCGGCACTTCAGCAGGTGCCGCCAACGCATATGGCAGCGGTGGACGGACCGGAATGGCAACTCTCCTTGATGAGCCCCGAGAGCTGGTCCCGACGGCGAGTACCGGTGGCTCATGATCTCCTCGGATCACGCGCGAGCGACACGCTCCAACACGTTGACCAAGTTCTCGCAGTGGCGGTGTAGTGAGTGAGCCACCGGATAGTTGATCTCCTCGCCGCGCACCCTCGGTGCGTTCCTCCGACGGGGTAGAGAGGTCTATCCCATCGAGCGCACCTGCGGTGAGAACCCCTTCCATCCGATGCCACCGGAACGGGTTCTCCGAAAAGAGCCGATGAGGTCGGCTTCGAGGGTAGCCTTGATCTCGTTGTATTGCTTCTTGAGGTCGTCAGCGCATCCCCGTAGGTGATCGGGCGTGCCGTCCGCCATCTCAGATGTAGATGGCGATGTGGTTGATGTAGACGATTGTCCCACCGGCGTGCCGAATGTGTTGATCTGCCAAAACCCACCGGCGGGCAGCGGCCTTGTCAACACCGTAGAGCCGGGAAGAGCCTAGAGCCGCGGCTGGCCGAGACCCCTCCGAGCGACGGCCCGCAATGCTCTTCTCGGTCACACGCGGCGTTGCGAAGTGCAAGGGCGTGCCACCCGACCTATACCCGGTCGTGAAGGTGATGGGGATGCCTCGCTTAGTTTCTCGCAGGCATACATGTAAACATTAAATACGAGCCTCGATCGGCTCTCAGTTATCCCGTGAATCGGCTCAAAGAGCCGATCCACCCATGATTCGTACGGGGTGCACGAATACTTGGTGGTCCTGCTTGATCAAAATAGAGCTAATGAGATCTACGACGATTTAGGGTTTTCACCGCATAATCGGATCATCCTACTCCAGGTTGGGCCTCGCGGCCACGCACGGTGCTCGTAAACCGATCCTAAACAAGGCCAAAAAACCAACATGAAGTTGATCCCCGGAACATCCCGTTTAGGACTTGCGAACGCCACCCTACGTGCCACTGGATCCTCCCCCCCTTTGTAAGGCCTAACTATTGCAGTATATTAAACTAATCCTTGTAGAACAAGGAGCAATCGTAACGGATCGATCTACTAAATAATGATCAAGCGGGGTGCCGCCCCCACACCTAAGATAGGCGTGAGGGCGGCTAGACATGCAAGGGTTGCACTACGTAAGCATGCTTAAACGAAGAACAATGCTAACCCTAACACATCTAATGATAACTACGTTGCTCGCCATCAAAAGCGCTTCGATACGAGCAACGCATGAACAACGTGAGCTAGTGCTGCCTAGATCGCAAGATGCGATCTAGGCAGCATGCCGCTTACCCGCTAGAATCCCTCGAGCCGAAGGAGTTGGCGATGCGCCGAGATTGGTTTGTTTTGGGGTTGAACGTGAGTTGTTGTTTATTCCATAAACCCTAGATACATATTTATAGTCCAGATGGACTCTCTAATGCGGGCGTGCACCAAACCGTACACGAATAAGATTCTATCTCTAAACTAAGATACGATCTAATACGTTACAGATACACGGGCAACTAAGCCCAACTTGGTAAAAAGGCCGATCCACATACTTCTTCTATATATATGATGGCGTGTATTTCACACGTTCGTTGGGCAACCCCAAGAGGAAGGTATGATGCGCACAGCAGCAAGTTTTCCCTCAGAAAGAAACCAAGGTTTATCGAACCAGGAGGAGCCAAGAAGCACGTTGAAGGTTGATGGCGGCGGGATGTAGTGCGGCGCAACACCGGAGATTCCGGCGCCAACGTGGAACCCGCACAACACAACCAAGCTACTTTGCCCCAACGAAACAGATGAGGTTGTCAATCTCACCGGCTTGTCGTAACAAAGGATTAACCGTATTGTGTGGAAGATGATTGTTTGCAGAGAAAACAGTAGAAACAAGTATTGCAAGTAGATTGTATTTCAGAAAGAGAATTGGACCGGGGTCCACAGCTCACTAGAGGTGTCTCTCCCATAAGACGAACAGCATGTTGGGTGAACAAATTACAGTTGGGCAATTGACAAATAAAGAGAGCATGACAATGCACATACATATCATGATGAGTATAGTGAGATTTAATTGGGCATTACGACAAAGTACATAGACCGCCATCCAACTGCATCTATGCCTAAAAAGTCCACCTTCAGGTTATCATCCGAACCCCTTCCAGCATTAAGTTGCAAGCAACAGACAATTGCATTAAGTATGGTGCGTAATGTAATCAACAACTACATCCTTAGACATAGCATCAATGTTTTATCCCTAGTGGCAACAAGACAACACAACCTTAGAACTTTCTCGTCACTCGTCCCGGTGTCAATGCAGGCATGAACCCACTATCGAGCATAAGTACTCCCTCTTGGAGTTAAAAGCATCTACTTGGCCAGAGCATCTACTAATAACGGAGAGCATGCAAGATCATAAACAACACATAAGCATAACTTTGATAATCAACATAACAAGTATTCTCTATTCATCGGATCCCAACAAACGCAACATATAGAATTACATATAGATGATCTTGATCATGATAGGCAGCTCACAAGATCCGACAATGATAGCACAATGGGGAGAAGACAACCATCTAGCTACTGCTATGGACCCATAGTCCAGGGGTAGACTACTCACTCATCACTCCGGAGGCGACCATGGCGGTGTAGAGTCCTCCGGGAGATGATTCCCCTCTCCGGCAGGGTGCCGGAGGCGATCTCCAGGATCCCCCGAGATGGGATCGGCGGCGACGGCGTCTCAGTAATGTTTTCCGTATCGTGGCTCTCGGTACTGGGGGTTTCGTCACGGAGGCTATTTGTAGGCGGAAGGGCAAGTCAAGAGGCGGCACAGGGGCCCCACACCACAGGTCGGCGCGGCCAAGGCCTGGGCCGCGCCGCCCTAGGGTTTGGGCACCCTGTGGCCCCACTTCGTTGACTCTTCGGTCTTCTGGAAGCTTCGTGGCAAAATAGGACCCTGGGCGTTGATTTCGTCCAATTCCGAGAATATTTCTTTACTAGGATTTCTGAAACCAAAAACAGCTAGAAAACAAAGAATCGGCACTTCGGCATCTTGTTAATAGGTTAGTTCCGTAAAATGCACGAATATGATATAAAGTGTGCATAAAACATGTAGATAACATCAATAATGTGGCATGGAACACAAGAAATTATCGATACGTTGGAGACGTATCAGCATCCCTAAGCTTAGTTCCGCTCGTCCCGAGCGGGTAAAACGATAACAAAGATAATTTCTGGAGTGACATGCCATCATAAACTTGATCATACTATTTGTAAGGCATATGTAGAGAATGCAGCGATCAAAACAATGTGTATGACATGAGTAAACAAGTGAATCATAAAGCAAAGACTTTTCATGAATAGCATTTCAAGACAAGCATCAATAAGTCTTGCATAAGAGTTAACTCATAAAGCAATAATTCGAAGTAAAGGTATTGAAGCAACACAAAAGAAGATTAAGTTTCAGCAGTTGCTTTCAACTTGTAACATGTATATCTCATGGATATTGTCAACATAGAGTAATATAATAAGTGCAATAAGCAAGTATGTAGGAGTCAATGCACAGTTCACACAAGTGTTTGCTTCTTGAGGTGGAGAGAAATAGGTGAACTGACTCAACATAAAAGTAAAGAGAATGGTCCTCATAGAGGAAAAGCATCGATTGCTATATTTGTGCTAGAGCTTTGATTTTGAAAACATGAAACAATTTTGTCAACGGTAGTAATAAAGCATATGCATCATGTAAATTATATCTTATAAGTTGCAAGCCTCATGCATAGTGTACTAATAGTGCTCGCACCTTGTCCTAATTAGCTTGGACTACCTGGATTATCACCGCAATACATATGCTTTAACCAAGTATCACAAAGGGGTACCTCTATGCCGCCTGTACAAAGGTCTAAGGAGAAAGCTCGCATTTGGATTTCTCGCTTTTGATTATTCTCAACTTAGACATCCATACCGGGACAACATAGACAACAGATAATGGACTCCTCTTTTAATGCTTTAAGCATTCAACAACAATTAATTCTTTTCTCATTAGAGATTTGAGGATGTTTGTCCAAAACTGAAACTTCCACCATGGAACATGGCTTTAGTTAGCGGCCCAATGTTCTTCTCTCACAATATGCATGCTCAAACCATTCAACTCAGTGTAGATCGCCCTTACTTCAGACAAGACGAACATGCATAGCAACTCACATGAATTTCAACAATGAGTTGATGGCGTTCCCCAGTAAACATGGTTATCGCACAACAAGCAACTTAATAAGAGATAAAGTGCATAATTACATATTCAATACTACAATAGTTTTTAAGCTATTTGTCCCATGAGCTATATATTGCAAAGGTGAATGATGGAATTTTAAAGGTAGCACTCAAGCAATTTACTTTGGAATGGCTGGAAAATACCATGTAGTAGGTAGGTATGGTGGACACAAATGGCATAGTGGTTGGCTCAAGTATTTTGGATGCATGAGAAGTATTCCCTCTCGATACAAGGTTTAGGCTAGCAAGGTTATTTGAGGCAAACACAAGGATGAACTAGTACAGCAAAACTCACATAAAAGACATATTGAAAGCATTATAATACTCTATACCGTCTTCCTTGTTGTTCAAACTCAAAACTAGAAATTATCTAGACCTTAGAGAAACCAAATATGCAAACCAAATTTTAGCATGCTCTATGTATTTCTTCATTAATGGGTGCAAAGCATATGATGCAAGAGCTTAAACATGAACACAACAATTGCCAAGTATCACATTACCCAAAACATTTATAGCAATTACTACATGTATCATTTTCCAATTCCAACCATATAACAATTTAACGAAGGAGAAACTTCGCCATGAATACTATGAGTAGAAACCAAGGACATATTTGTCCATATGCTACAGCGGAGTGTGTATCTCTCCCATAAAGTGAATGCTAGGATCCATTTTATTCAAACAAAACAAAAACAAAAACAAAACGACGCTCCAAGAAAAAGCACATAAGATGTGGCCGAATAAAAATGTAGTTTCGGGGGAGGAACCTGATAATTTGTTGATGAAGAAGGGGATGCCTTGGGCATCCCCAAGCTTAGACGCTTGAGTCTTCTTGATATATGCAGGGGTGAACCACCGGGTGCATCCCCAAGCTTAGAGCTTTCACTCTCCTTGATCATGTTGCATCATACTCCTCTCTTGATCCTTGAAAACTTCCTCCACACCAAACTCGAAACAACTCATTAGAGGGTTAGTGCACAATATAAATTGACATATTCAGAGGTGACACACTCATTCTTAACACTTCTGGACATTGCATAATGCTACTGGACATTAGTGGATCAAAGAAATTCATCCAACATAGCGAAAGAGGCAATGCGAAATAAAAGGCAGAATCTGTCAAAACAGAACAGTTCGTATTGACGAATTTTAAAATGGCACCAGACTTGCTCAAATGAAAATGCTCAAATTGAATGAAAGTTGCGTACATATCTGAGGATCATGCACGTAAATTGGCATAATTTTCTGAGCTTCCTGCAGGGCAGTGGGCTCAGATTCGTGACAGCAAAGAAATCTGGAACTGCGCAGTAATCCAAATCTAGTACTTACTTTTCTATCAACGGCTTAACTTGGCACAACAAAACTCAAAACTAAGATAAGGAGAGGTTGCTACAGTAGTAAACAACTTCCAAGACACAAAATAAAAACAAAGTACTGTAGGTAAAAACATGGGTTGTCTCCCATAAGCGCTTTTCTTTAACGCCTTTCAGCTAGGCGCGTAAAGTGTGTATCAAGTATTATCGAAGGGTGGTGCATCAACATTACCTTGGGCCTTACCCTTACCTTTCTTATTGTTTTTCTTTCCCTTTGGTTTAGGAAATATACGAGTTTCTCCCGGTATAGAGGTGAATTTCAAAGTGCCTTCTCCAACATCAATGATCTGCTCCCAATAGTTTCAAGCGAGGATCTTCCGAGTGTGAGTTTTCCTGTTTCAACAACAAGATAATCAATGGATATTGTTCTCCCACAAATAGTTGTATGCACACCTGCGGCTATTCCTTTAGGGATTATAATAGAGTTATCAATGAGAGTTATCTTTTCTCCTCCTTCCTCAACTCCCCAAATTTTCAAAGATTTATAAATACTTTCGTGCATAAGGCAAAATTCATACATAATATCACAAGTAGGCATGGAGTGTTCGATCACCGATAAAAATTTTAACATGTAAGGATCCCACAATGAGAGTTTAGAGTTCACTAAGACTTGTTCAAGACGATTACGAACGTGGCAATAGTTATCATTCAAGCGAGATGTACTTATCTCCGGAGTATTTAATCTACTATATATGCTAGCGAGGATCGAATCAAAGTTATTAGCTGAATCATATGATGCAACCAACTTCTTTATGGCATTAAAAGCTTGATCCCCATTGCAATGAAGGAAATCTCCTCCCACTAAAGTATCCAAAGCATATCTATAGCGAACCATAAGACCAAAATAAAAATTACTAAGGAGCAAACTTAGAGTCATTTGAGGTTCAGTTTCACGATAAGAAGTAAAAATTCTAGACCAAGCATCCTTAAAACTCTCCTCATCCCCTTGTTTAAAAGTGAAGACTAATTCTTCAGGCGAAGAAATAACAGGTTCAGAGCTAGACATGGTAACAAAAGTAACTAAATTTTTTTTTTTGTATTTTTAATATAGAGTGCAAGACAATAAAGCAAACTAGATAAAGTAAATGCAAGTAAACTAATTTTTTTGTGTTTTCGATATAGCAAACAAGATAGCAAATAAAGTAAAGCTAGCAACTAATTTTTTTGTGTTTTGATATAAGTGCAGCAAACAAAGTAGTAAATAAAATAAAGCAAGACAAAAACAAAGTAAAGAGATTGAGAAGTGGAGACTCCCCTTGCAGCGTGTCTTGATCTCCCCGGCAACGGCGCCAGAAAAAGAGTTGCTGGCGCGTAGTTGACGTGGGAGTTAGAAATCTTGGTGGTGTAGCTTTTCTTCAGTTCCCCGGCAACGGCGCCAGAAAAAGAGCTTGATGGCGTGTATTTCACACGTTCGTTGGGCAACCCCAAGAGGAAGGTATGATGCGCACAGCAGCAAGTTTTCCCTCAGAAAGAAACCAAGGTTTATCGAACCAGGAGGAGCCAAGAAGCACGTTGAAGGTTGATGGCGGCGGGATGTAGTGCGGCGCAACACCAGAGATTCCGGCGCCAACGTGGAACCGGCACAACACAACCAAGCTACTTTGCCCCAACGAAACAGTGAGGTTGTCAATCTCACCGGCTTGTCTGTAACAAAGGATTAACCGTATTGTGTGGAAGATGATTGTTTGCAGAGAAAACAGTAGAAACAAGTATTGCGATAGATTGTATTTCAGTAAAGAGAATTGGACCGGGGTCCACAGTTCACTAGAGGTGTCTCTCCCATAAGACGAACAGCATGTTGGGTGAACAAATTACAGCTGGGCAATTGACAAATAAAGAGAGCATGACAATGCACATACATATCATGATGAGTATAGTGAGATTTAATTGGGCATTACGACAAAGTACATAGACCGCCATCCAACCGCATCTATGCCTAAAAAGTCCACCTTCAGAGTTATCATCCGAACCCCTCCAGTATTAAGTTGCAAGCAACGGACAATTGCATTAAGTATGGTGCGTAATGTAATCAACAACTACATCCTTAGACATAGCATCAATGTTTTATCCCTAGTGGCAACAAGCACAACACAACCTTAGAACTTTCTCGTCATCGTCCCGTGTGTCAATGCAGGCATGAACCCACTATCGAGCATAAGTACTCCCTCTTGGAGTTAAAAGCATCTACTTGGCCGGAGCATCTACTAATAACGGAGAGCATGCAAGATCATAAACAACACATAAGCATAACTTTGATAATCAACATAACAAGTATTCTCTATTCATCGGATCCCAACAAACGCAACATATAGAATTACATATAGATGATCTTGATCATGATAGGCAGCTCACAAGATCCGACAATGATAGCACAATGGGGAGAAGACAACCATCTAGCTACTGCTATGGACCCATAGTCCAGGGGTAGACTACTCACTCATCACTCCGGAGGCGACCATGGCGGTGTAGAGTCCTCCGGGAGATGATTCCCCTCTCCGGCAGGGTGCCGGAGGCGATCTCCGGGATCCCCCGAGATGGGATCGGCGGCGACGGCGTCTCGGCAATGTTTTCCGTATCGTGGCTCTCGGTATCGGGGGTTTCGTCACGGAGGCTATTTGTAGGCGGAAGGGCAAGTCAAGAGGCGGCACAGGGGCCCCACACCACGAGGTCGGCGCGGCCAAGGCCGGGCCGCGCCGCCCTAGGGTTTGGGCACCCCGTGGCCCCACTTCGTTGACTCTTCGGTCTTCCGGAAGCTTCGTGGCAAAATAGGACCCCGGGCGTTGATTTCGTCCAATTCCGAGAATATTTCTTTACTAGGATTTCGAAACCAAAAACAGCAGAAAACAAGAATCGGCACTTCGGCATCTTGTTAATAGGTTAGTTCCAGAAAATGCACGAATATGATATAAAGTGTGCATAAAACATGTAGATAACATCAATAATGTGGCATGGAACACAAGAAATTATCGATACGTTGGAGACGTATCAATATACTTCTTCACACCCATCTTCGATCGCGGCCCACCTCTGACTTGGTCAAATTCTGGTGATAACAGGTTCACACAAGTGTTTGCTTCTTGAGGTGGAGAGAAAATAGGTGAGCTGACTCAACATAAAAGTAAAGAGAATGGTCCTTCAAAGAGGAAAGCATCGATTGCTATATTTGTGCTAGAGCTTTTATTTTGAAAACATGAAACAATTTTGTCAACGGTAGTAATAAAGCATATGAGTTATGAAAGTTATATCTTACAAGTTGCAAGTCTCATGCATAGTATACTAATAGTGCCCGCACCTTGTCCTAATTAACTTGGACTACCGTATCTTTGCAATGCACATGTTTTGACCAAGTGTCACAATGGGGTACCTCCATGTCGCCTGTACAAAGGTCTAAGGAGAAAGCTCGCATTTTGGATTTCTCGCTTTTGATTATTCTCAACTTAGACATCCATACCGGGACAACATGAACAACAGATAATGGACTCCTCTTTAATGCATAAGCATGTGGCAACAATTATTATTCTCATATGAGATTGAGGATATATGTCCAAACCGAAACTTCCACCATGAATCATGGCTTTAGTTAGCGGCCCAAAGTTCTTCTCTAACAATATGCATGCTCCAACCATGAAGGTGGTAGATCTCTCTTGCTTCGGACAAGACGGACATGCATAGCAACTCACATGATATTCAACAAAGAATAGTTGATGGCGTCCCCAGAAACATGGTTATCGCTCAACAAGCAACTTAATAAGAGATAAAGTGCATAAGTACATATTCAATACCACAATAGTTTTTAAGCTATTTGTCCCATGAGCTATATATTGCAAAGGTGAATGATGGAATTTTAAAGGTAGCACTCAAGCAATTTACTTTGGAATGGCGGATAAATACCATGTAGTAGGTAGGTATGGTGGACACAAATGGCATAGTGGTTGGCTCAAGGATTTTGGATGCATGAGAAGTATTCCCTCTCGATACAAGGTTTAGGCTAGCAAGGTTATTTGAAACAAACACAAGGATGAACGGTACAGCAAAACTCACATAAAAGACATATGGTAAACATTATAAGACTCCATACCGTCTTCCTTGTTGTTCAAAACTCAATACTAGATGTTATCTAGACTCTAGAGAAACCAAATATGCAAACCAAATTAGCAAGCTCTAAGTATTTCTTCATTAATGGGTGCAAAGTATATGATGCAAGAGCTTAATCATGAGCACAACAATTGCCAAGTATCAAATTATCCAAGACATTTTAGAGTTACTACATGTATCATTTTCCAATTCCAACCATATAACAATTTAACGAAGAAGAACTTCGCCATGAATACTATGAGTAGAGCCTAAGGACATATTTGTCCATATGCAACAGCGGAGCGTGTATCTCTCCCATAAAGTGAATGCTAGGATCCATTTTATTCAAACAAAACAAAAAACAAAAACAAACCGACGCTCCAAGCAAAGTACATAAGATGTGGCCGAATAAAAATATAGTTTCGGGGGAGGAACCCGATAATGTTGTCGATGAAGAAGGGGATGCCTTGGGCATCCCCAAGCTTAAACGCTTGAGTCTTCTTAATATATGCAGGGGTGAACCACCGGGCATCCCCAAGCTTAGAGCTTTCACTCTCCTTGATCATATTGTATCATACTCCTCTCTTGATCCTTGAAAACTTCCTCCACACCAAACTCGAAACAACTCATTAGAGGGTTAGTGCACAATAAAAATTCACATGTTCAGAGGTGACACAATCATTCTTAACACTTCTGGACATTGCATAAAGCTACTTGGATATTAGTGGATCAAAGAAATTCATCCAACATAGCAAAAGAGGCAATGCGAAATAAAAGACAGAATCTGTCAAAACAGAACAGTCCGTAAAGATGGATTTTATTAGGCTACCAGACTTGCTCAAACGAAAATGCTAAAATTGAATGAAAGTTGCGTACATATCTGAGGATCATGCTCGTAAATTGGCGTAATTTTCTGAGCTACCTACAGGGAGATAGACCCAGATTCATGACAGCAAAGAAATCTGGAACTGCGCGATAATCCAAATCTAGTACTTACTTTTCTATCAAAGACTTTACTTGGCACAACAAAACATAAAACTAAGATAAGAAGAGGTTGCTACAGTAGTAAACAACTTCCAAGACACAAATATAAAATAAAGTACTGTAGTAAAAACATGGGTTGTCTCCCATAAGCGCTTTTCTTTAACGCCTTTCAGCTAGGCGCAGAAAGTGTTTCTCAAGTGTTATCGAAGGGTGGTGCGTCAACCTTACCTTGGGCTTTACCCTTACCTTTCTTATTGTTTTTCCTTCCCTTTGGTTTAGGGAATATATGATTTCCCCCTGACATAGAGGTGAATTTCGAGTGCCTTTTCCCACATCAATGATCTGCTCCCAATAGTTTCAACGAGGATCTCCCAAGTATGATTTTTCTGTTTCAATAACAAGATAATCAATGGATATTGTTCTTCCAAGAATGGTTGTATGCACACCTGCAGCTACTCCCTTAGGAATTATAATAGAGTTATCAATGAGAGTTATCTCTTCTCCTCCTTCATCGACTCCCCAAAGTTTCAAAGATTTATAAATGCTTTCGGGCATAAGGCAAAATTCATACATAATATCACGGTAGGCATGAAGAGTTCGATCACCGATAACAATTTTAACGAGCAGGATCCCATAATGAAAGTTCAGAGTTCACTAAAACTTGATCAAGACGGTTACGAATGTATCCATAATTTTCATTTAAGCGAGATGCACTTGTCTCAAGAGTATTTAATCTATTATGAATGTCGATAAGGAGTTGAATCAAAATTATTAGCTGAATCATGTGATGCAACCAACTTCTTTATGGCATTAAAAGCTTGATCCTCATTGCAATGGAGGAAATCTCCTCCCACTAAAGTATCCAAAGCATATCTATAGCGAACCATAAGACCAAAATAAAAATTACTAAGGAGCAAACTTAGAGTCATTTGAGGTTCAGTTTCACGATAAGAATCAAAAATTCTAGACCATGCTTCTTTGAAATTCTCCTCACCTCCTTGTTTAAAAGTGAAGATTGATTCCTCAGGTGATAGAGTAACAACTACGGGACTAGACATGATAACAAAAGTAACTAAATATATTTTTTTGTATTTTTTAATATTGAGTAAAAGACAATAAAGCAAACTAGATAAAGTAAATGCAAGTAAACTAATTTTTTTGTGTTTTTGATATAGCAAACAAGACAGTAAATAAAGTAAAGCTAGCAACTAATTTTTTTGTGTTTTGATATAAGTGCAGCAAACAAAGTAGTAAATAAAATAAAGCAAGACAAAAACAAAGTAAAGAGATTGAGAAGTGGAGACTCCCTTGCAGCGTGTCTTGATCTCCCCGACAACGGCGCCGGAAAAAGAGCTTGATGGCGTGTATTTCACACGTTCGTTGGGCAACCCCAAGAGGAAGGTATGATGCGCACGGCAGCAAGTTTTCCCTCGGAAAGAAACCAAGGTTTATCGAACCAGGAGGAGCCAAGAAGCACGTTGAAGGTTGATGGCGGCGGGATGTAGTGCGGCGCAACACCGGAGATTCGGCGCCAACGTGGAACCTGCACAACACAACCAAAGTACTTTGCCCCAACGAAACGAAGTGAGGTTGTCAATCTCACCGGCTTGCTCGTAACAAAGGATTAACCGTATTGTGTGGAAGATGATTGTTTGCGGAGAAAATAGTAAAACAAGTATTGCAAGCAGATTTGTATTTCAGTATTAAAGAATGGACCGGGGTCCACAGTTCACTAGAGGTGTCTCTCCCATAAGATAAAAGCATGTTGGGTGAACAAATTACAGTCGAGCAATTGACAAATAGAGAGGGCATAACAATGCACATACATGACATGATAAGTATAGTGAGATTTAATTGGGCATTACGACAAAGTACATAGACCGCCATCCAATCGCATCTATGCCTAAAAAGTCCACCTTCAGAGTTATCATCCGAACCCTCTCCGGTATTAAGTTGCTAAACAACGGACAATTGCATTAAGTATGGTGCGTAATGTAATCAACAACTACATCCTCGGACATAGCGCCAATTTTTTATCCCTAGTGGCAACAGACACAACACAACCTTAGGGGTTTCGTCACTCCCCGGGTGTCAATGCGAGCATGAACCCACTATCGAGCATAAGTACTCCCTCTTGGAGTTAAAAGTAAAAACTTGGCCGAGCCTCTACTAGAAACGGAGAGCATGCAAGATCATAAACAACACATGTATAATAACTTGATAATTAACATGACATGGTATTCTCTATCCATCGGATCCCGACAAACACAACATATAGAATTACGGATAGATGATCTTGATCATGTTAGGCAGCTCACAAGATCCAACAATGAAGCACAATGAGGAGAAGACAACCATCTAGCTACTGCTATGGACCCATAGTCCGGGGGTGAACTACTCACTCATCACTCCGGAGGCGACCATGGCGGTGTAGAGTCCTCCGGGAGATGAATCCCTCTCCGGCAGGGTGCCGGAGGAGATCTCCGTAATCCCCCGAGATGGGATCGGCGGCGACGGCGTCTCGGTAAGGTTTTCCGTATCGTGGTTTTTCGCCTCGGGGGTTTCGCGACGGAGGCTTTAAGTAGGCGGAAGGGCGAGTCGGGGGGCTAACGAGGGGCCCACACTATAGGTCGGCGCGGCCGGGGCTTGGGCCGCGCCGCCTATAGTCCGGCCACCTCGTGGCCCCACTTCGTGTGTTCTTCGGTCTTCTGGAAGCTCCGTGGAAAAATAGGGCCACGGGTCTTCGTTTCGTCCAATTCCGAGAATATTTCGTTACTAGGATTTCCGAAACCAAAAACAGCAGAAAACAGAACCGGCACTTCGGCATCTTGTTAATAGGTTAGTTCCAGAAAATGCACGAATATGACATAAAGTGTGCATAAAACATGTAGGTATCATCAATAATATGGCATAGAACATAAGAAATTATCGATACGTCGGAGACGT
The DNA here is from genome assembly GCF_022539505.1 of Lolium rigidum. Taxonomy (NCBI): domain Eukaryota; kingdom Viridiplantae; phylum Streptophyta; class Magnoliopsida; order Poales; family Poaceae; genus Lolium; species Lolium rigidum. Next base: position 211,613,669 of record NC_061509.1, read on the forward strand.
ATCACTCGCCAAGGCCGGCTTCCTGCTCGCGCACCTCCTACCGCGCCTCCATCTCCGCCCGCTGAGGTCATCCCGTAGAGAGGAGCTCCTTCCCCTGGTCGCGGAGGAGCTAGCCTGAGGGTTGCGCTCGCTCCCTCGACGGCCAGCGGCCGCTGCGACATGCAGAAGCGTCCTCCGTGAGCGCCCGAGGTGGGGCTGGCCAGGGGCGGCGGCCATCGGCCCTCCGGCGTGCAGCAGCGCCCTCCTGGTGGCTGCGACGAGCTGCTGAGGCGGAGCTAGCCAGGGGCAGCGAAGCAACTTCTGCGGGAGGAGCATGGCGGCGGGATGTCGTCCCTGCTGCGCCTGGGGACCGGGGAGACGGCGACGGCGAGGCTGGTGACGGACAGGAGATCGGGAGAAGATGGGAATCTTATCCCGTCGGTGATTTTGCAAATCTACCCTCAAAGGTTATAAAATTCTTATAGTAAGGTTCGATCTTTCTGTTTCTGCCACCTAAACCCAACAGGTGAGCCCAAACGGTCAGAAAACAGTTTAACACGGCTAATCAGTAAAACCAGTGCGTTTTGTCACGACCATGCCTTGAAGTGGTAGTTATGTACTTATGTGTCGTCTTGTAATTTTCAGACATAACCGTCTGTAATGTGGTAATTTCTCCTCATTTACTCCCCTAGGTCTTTTGGTTTACCTAAAGACGGACTTAGCTTAGGGCGGCCCTAGCTGGCGCTCGATCGCCAGGTTTAAAGTGAGCGATCGGTTTCCGATAGTCCAATTAGGGAAAGCCGTGTTAGCAACTCTAAATCTGTATTTGAAAATTCAAAATGTTTTATCTCACAAACGACAACTCCGATTTAAGATCCGTTTTCACCAATAAATCCGTCTCGACGAGATCTTCAAAACTAGCACCCATGTTGATATGTTTCGAGAAACTTTTTTTCGGGCTAAAAGTTATCAACCCTCTCTACCTGAATAATCAACCCATCCGTACTTGAGTGATCAACGGTAAATGTATAAAATTATCAACCTGCTGCAGACTATTGAGGGAAAGTTCTGCATGCATGCACAAATAGACGAATCTGCTGATGTCAGCGGAATCTTTTTCAAATTTGTAAATTCAAAATGTTTTATCTCACAAACGACAACTCCGATTTAAGATCTGTTTTCACCAATAAATCCGTTTCAACGAGATCTTCAAAACTAGCACCCATGTTGATATGTTTCGAGAAACTTTTTTCGGGCTAAAAGTTATCAACCCTCTCTATCCGAATAATCAACCCCTCCGTACTTGAGTGATCGACGGTAAATGTATAAAATTATCAACCTCAGTGCAGGCTATTGAGGAAAAGTTACGCATGCATGCACAAATAGACGAATCTGTCGATGTCGGCGAAATCATTTCCAAATTTGAAAATTCAAAATGTTTTATCTCACAAACGATAACTCCGATTTAAGATTCGCTTTCACCAATAAATCCGTCTCGACGAGATCTTCAAAACTAGCACCCATGTTGATATGTTTCGAGAAACTTTTTTCGGGCTAAAAGTTATCAACCCTCTCTACCTGAATAATCAACCCATCCGTACTTGAGTGATGAACGGTAAATGTATAAAATTATCAACCTCAAAGTTATTTTTATTTGAAACATTTTAGCGAATCTTTTTTAGTTTAGAAGCTATCAACCCGGTGTCCTGTTATTTATCAACGGTAAATATAAATAAGTACCAACCCTAAAAATCTAATTTTATTTCGAATATTTGGTGACTCTTTTTAATTTACAAGTTATCAACCCGATGTTCCGTTATTTATCAATGGTAATTATAAATAACTACCAACCATAAAAAATATTTCATTTAAAATATTTTAGCGAACATTTTTTTATTTTACAAGCTATCAACCTAGTGCCTCGTTATTTATCAACGGTAAATATAAATAAATAATAACTCTAAAAAATATTTTATTTAGAATATTTTAGCGAGTCTTTTTTAATTTACAAGCTATCAACCCGGTGACCCGCTATTTATCAATGATAAATATAAATAAATATCAACCCTAAAAATTTAATTTAATTTAAAATATGCAGGGACGATTTTTTTGTTTACGAGTTATCAACCCGGTGCCCCGTTATTTATCAACGGTAAATTTAATTTAGAATATTTTAACAACTTTTGTTAGCTTACAACTTAAAAAATAGTACTTAATTTGAGTAGCAAGTGGTAGTTCATTTGAGTTACAAGTGGATCTTCCCACCCGTTATTTCCCCCCTTAAAAACCACTAGCCCGAAAAAGGAATTATAAAAATTAATCGAAAAAACATGAATTACCGTACAAAATAACAACATAAAGGGAATTGCAAAAAAAAGAGAATTGTCAAAAGGGAATTGCAAATAAAGAGAATTGAGAGTCTGCACTCGTGCTAAAAAAAGAGCGTGCATGCATGCAGAAACTTGTGAGAGCTAGCCGTCTTTGAAAAGTTGGCTCATTAAATGCAAACCCATGAGATAGTTTATGCATGCATGCAGTATGAACGCTTTTGATTGTATGCAACATGCAAGTGGGAACATAGCTGTTAGTGTGAACACACATCTGCATGTGAATGTAAGTAAACACATGAGCTGTTAGTGTGAACACACGCATGTGAACGTAATTAAACACTGCGAGGCAAAAAAAGGATTGACTGTCGACTTCGTGCAGCGCTCACGCCGACCAAAACTGATCGCTTGAGCAATCGATTGCCAAGGAGGGGATTCGCTTAGCTTAACTACTAAGCTGAGCTGACCGACCAAAGCTGGTCTCCAAAAAGAGAAGAAAAAACGCGCAGACAAACAAACCACACAGTAGGTAGGCACACGAACACACTCGCCTTCTCTTCTCGTTTCAAACGCGCTGAACTGAAACCCTCCCATCCCAGAGAAAAAAAAGGGGAGAAAAGAAATTCAAAAGCTCCCAAACCCCTCGTCCGCCGCCGCCATGGACAGGGCCCCGCCGCGCGGCGCTCCCCGCGACGCCGTCGGCCAGCGGTGGCTCGCCGTCTTCGCCTTCCAGGCCGCGCTCTCGGCGGCCGCCTCCGTAATCCACCTCGCGGCCTCCCCGCGCCGCCGCCACGCCAGCCTCGGGGTGCCCCCGGCCCTCCTCCTCGCGCTGCACCCGCTCCTCTCCTGCGCCGCCACGGGGCTCCTCGCGCTCGCCTTCCTCATCTCCGCCTCGCCCCACCCGCGCCCGCCGCCGGTGCCGCTGCGCGCGCTCGCGGCCTTCCTCCTCGCTGCGGCCGGCGCGCTCTGCGTGGCCGCGGTGGCGTCTCTGGTCCCCGAGGACGCCGGGTGGGCCGCCGTCGCCGGGCTGGGGTTCCGCGGCGCTGTGCTGGGCGCGGTGTTCGCCGCTCACTACTTTGGGCGTGGGAGGTGGCTGCTCCAGTTCCCCGTCGTGCAGGTGAGCCGATTGGGGGGAAACCTAGGGTTTCTAGATGTACTGTTTGATTCTTCCCAAATTGCACTTTGGGTTTGACTTGTCACGCTTAGGATTCATATTACTAGGATTAGGATTAACTGCATAAGTGCATAGGAATGATTTGTTGTGTTGCTGACTTCTGTTATTGAGTCATAGGAAGGAATATGTTTTGTTATATGTGGCTTCAACCACTGGTATTTTACCCTACTATGGTGTTTGACCAGGAGAGGGGATGGCTTCTAGCATTGTTGCATTATTTGGATCAATATTTATTGGACACACATCTACTTTTAAGTTTGAAATTCGAATGAGATAATTGATAAGACTAATACGAGCACTGTCTGTACATTTCTGAGGATATCGTTATGGCCAAATTCCAGCCAGACACTTTGTTATCTTCACTGTTACTTGTAGAGATTCGTTTGCCTGTAATGCTCTCTCTTTTTTGAGTTTTCTTTAGTATTTTTTTATTTATAAGTGGGAACATGATGGGGGTTAATCAGATCTTAGGGCAATTGTAATTGTTCAAAGCTAAGTTTGGTTAGTTTTGAGCCCTTAATAGTCTTCGACTTGCTTGCTTGTTCACTTGCTATCTTACAATTCTTCACAGCAGTTACTTCAGTATGTTGCCAGTTGCTTACTTCTGACTTTGTTAAATTATCCAGCGACCTCTGTTCTATGGATTGAAGATGGGGCTCCTACCATCTATGAAAAGGGCTCTAAAGGTGTCGCTTCAGGCCTTCTGCCTTTCATTTGTCCTGATTTTCATTCTTCCCCAGCAATTCAGAATTGGAGGATCCATTGGAAGCCAAATTATCACCCAAATCGGCATCTTTATGGTGACCACGGGTGTTTCTTTCTGTTGGGAAATAAGCCATCATTTTGTCCAGGTTCGTTCTCAGCCATTCAAGTCAAACAACATCCTATTAGATGTTCCGTTCTTTCACTGTCTCGATTCTGCCGCTTGACTTTTGTGGAACTTTAAATCTTTAATACAACTGCTTCCAACAAATTTCAGGTTGTGCATACAAGAAGGTGCAGCTTTACTCCACCTCAGAGCACTGCCGCTGCAGAGACTAATCCTACTGATTATATCCTTGAAACACTGGAGCTAAGTGATCCACGGTCGCTCATGCAGTACCTTGCCTTCCAAGATTTGTGTGCAGTATCTGAATGTAACATAGAACCTTGGCGCCGGGGTGCCTTCTTCGAGGAATCTGGTGAAACTTACAAAAGAATTGTGACAGCCTGTTTGAAGCCACTTGAGGACTTCACTACAAAAATTGCTGAAGCGCTCGAAGGGTTTTCTAGCGATAAGCCAGAACTATTGTCACAACAATCTAAGCTCTATGGTGCATTTAGTGATGCACAGGTAATTCGACAATCATTTTTCTGCACTTCTTAACTTGTACTAGGTTGTTCTGTCTTTTTCCAGTTGTCAGTATTGTCTTTTTCTTTTCGTGTAGTTAATGAAACCTTCTTGTCATTGAGGACCATCATCCAGCAAATAGTTTGTACCTACTGTTATGTTTGTGCCTGCATTATTTGCTTGGCATCCATGATAAATTATTTAGAGTTGAATAAGAATAGGCCATGCTTTGAAGATGTTGAGTTGGTATAAATCAAGCATACATGTATACTGATTGGTTAGTCACAGACATACATAATGAACTCAAGATCTGCATAAAGGATCACATGATCAGGAAGATTCTGCACTAGCATTCATTACTGATTAGATTATGTTACGTAGATTATGGAGTATGAATATGCAAGTATGCACATGTAATCTCCTTCATGAAGGTTTGATAGCTTAATGTGGAGTGCTCAAGTGTCTAAGGCGTTTTAGAACTGATGGTTATTATTGACAGCTGGTATATGTGGACCAAATGCATTCTTCTAGTATACAGTAATTGGATTATTAGGATTGTTAACTCTAATAAATTCATAGTGCGAGATTCCAGTGAGATAATAGGTATGCATATGGGTCGCCTGTTATGATTATGGATATTAGCTGTGGGCATGCTTTCTGCAGTTATGGGGAAGTTAGTGTGATTTGTGGAATATGGTACATGTGGAGATGTCCTAGCGTGACTGTATGACCAAATTGGTCATTCACTCGTATATAGATGTCATGTGGTCTGGATCATGCAAGGGCTGTTAAATAGTAGCCCGCCGTTTACTTGTGGAGCATGTTTTACCTCAGAACCAGCGGATAGCATTGTACCAGAAAAAATCTGTTCCTCTAGGAGAGAATTATGACATGACTATTGTCGACCTGTATTGTAAATGAAAAATGATCGGCCAATATCAATATAGCTTATAAGTGAATATGTTTGATTTTCATTCCTACATTTTGCTCATATAAGTTATAATTCTAATTCCTGTTACCTACTACAAGCACCATATGCCAGGAATGAGGGCTGCTTAGCTGAGCTGGTGTGTAGTATTCACAGTGATTTTTTTTGAGAGTCACAGTGATTTGTTAGAGTATATCTGGAAGCCAGAAACCGTGAGCCATGATGTTCAGTTCAACAGCAGTTCGAATTTATTTTATATACTACCTCCATCCCAAAGCTTAAGGCTTATTTTTTTTTTTTGAAAAGTCAAACCAAGTAAAGTTTGACCAAACCTTCAGAATAACCTATGAACAAATATAATATTTTGTAGATACCGTACGAAAATATATTTTATTATCTACTTAATGATATTAATTTTGTACTTTGCATGTTAATGATTTTTGGTAAAAGCTTAGTCAAACTTGACATAGTTTGACTTTCTAAAAATAATATTAGCCTTAAGCTTTGGATGGAGGTAGTATATAGGGTCCATTACATATATTGTTATGCCTACTTATAAGAAACATACATAATGAGTTAACCTTTTGAAGATGTAGCTTACTTCCATTTGGATTTTGCGATGAATGTAGCTTAACATCAGGACAGATTCGTGTGGTTTAGTAGCATTCAGAAACTTTACTTATGTTCAGTAGGCATGTTTCAGAACAAGTTCAGTCAAATACATTCCTTAGCTTTACTTGCCATTAGATTGTTTAAGGGTTAAGGCCATGAAATGTGTTATGTGCCTGGTGGTGTATCATTTCCATTTCACATAATCCAAATGTTACTTCATTCGGTTGTGCCTAATGATGGATTGTTTTGTGTGACCTATAAATGTAGATATGCTCATGGTGTGCTCGGACATTGGCGACATTGACTGCACGCTCACGGCGAGAGGATCGGTACGGAGTTGCTCAACTCACTGGCTGCAATGCTGCTGTGATGTCTACGTTGCTGTCTGCGCTGGTTGCGGTCGAAGCATGTCTAGGAAAGAAAACTAACCCGCAACCTGTGCACTCACTGGGTCCAGCAAGCATTAGGTGGGGCAACTTCTCCACAGCAAAAAAGGGCAACATAACTGCCATTGCAAGCACACAGAGAGGCGGTCTGCACACTAAAGCTTATTTGATGGCTGATGTTTTCCGGACTTCAATCTATCAGATAGTTTCAGCCTTCCTGGATGACATGCGGGCAAATGCAAAATCTTCGAGTCTGGAGAAGAACTGGATCAGTGAAGGAAGAAAACCTATATTTGGGTCACCTGCTGTGTTGGTTCAGAAGCTGAGCCTGTTTACTGAGTACCATGCTGTATGAGCATTGCGTGACGCCTCGCAGATCCTTGCTAGCGCAACAGCCCATACTTTTGGTGAAGGAATTTTGTTTTGGACCGAAACTGGTAAAGTTTGGAACTGTTGACGCTACTATCTCATTGAGGTCCAGGAAACCTTGTATTTGGCACTATGATCTGCTGCGGAGAAGGCACTTTCCATTCACAGTCTATTGAAGGACAAGGACCATGACCTGTTATTGCTGTGAGCCCCTGCGAAACAATCTCATTATTCTTCATTTGTTCGGAGCAAATGGAATTTACCACTCAATTCTGTATTGTATTCGGAGATGTTAGTTTCATATAGCCTGGAATAGTTGTCAAATTATGTTGCCATGGTATGAAAGATGCTGAAATGCTTTGGGGTATGAGTCCACTTGATTGGCTGGTCAGGATGGTCTCACTTAACCCTGTAACTTGCTACGCACTAGTTACAGTCAAGTTGGAATTGTTTTATTTACATGCTGATGAAGCTTTTGTTCATCTGCATCGACTGGTTCCTGCTGATAACTGTGGCGACTTGTGTTGTCTGAGTTAGTAGCATTGCTCTTTTCAATAGCGGATTAATGATTGTATGGTAGGAAGGATGCTGAAATGTTTTGGGCCGTCAGTCCAGTTGGCTGGCTAGTCAGAATGGTCGCACTTAACACAAATTTGCTGCGCACTAGTATTTCTAGTCAGGTTCGAATGGTTTTGTTTTATATGCTGATCATGTTCTTGCTGTTCATGCGCATTTACTGGTTCCTGGTGGTAGCAGTGGTAATCGGCTGGACACCAACGTCTGAGCTAGAGTTAGTGAAGCATCCTTTTTCAAGAATGCCTTGAATAACGGGGAGAGTTTATAAATCTTCAAATTCAGAATTCATACGGTTGAAGTTGTATGGTATTTCCATTGAAGTAAACATTCAAATTCGGCCGTGCATTTCCTGTACAATCTCTTCTTACTGCAAAGAACTCGGAACACAGTGGAGAAGAAAACCAACGCCGCTGCCTCTGCCGCGTCAGTGCTAGCTGACCCAAGCCGAGGATCTGATCTAGCTAACGACTAGAGCGTTTCCTATGATCATCCTCCTCGGCGATCCGCCGCCGCCGAGCACCGAGAGGGCGGCCCTGGCAGCCGCCTTCCTGGCGGCCTTGGGGCAATGCCGGCGCGGCGAGAGGACCCGGTCCCGGCGCGCGTGGAGGCCGCCCCCGCAGCTCCGCGACGGCTTGATGCGCTTCCTGGCCGGCTTGGCCAGGTCCTCGAGGGATCCCACCGCGGCCAGCGACGCGAAGGACTGCGACTTGCCGTCGAAGAACCTGGACAGCCCCCTCCTGCAGAAGCACAGCACAAAGGAAAGCAGCGTTAGTTAGCTCAGCCTCTTACACTGCTTCAGAAGGTCAGATCAAGAAGGTAAACAACGTACTTGATGGGGAGGTGCGTCATTAGGGCGGACATCTCGAAGAGGTCGTCGGCGGAGGAGGATGACGAGGAGGTGGAGCTCGCGTCGTCGGCGAGGTCGGAGGAGGAGGAAGCCGCGGAGGTCCTGGAGGTCGCCTCGTAGTCGGAGTCGGAGCCGATGTCGTCGTCGTCCTCGTAGGCGATTTTGGGCGCCATCCAGGCCGCGCGGCCGAGCAGCAGGTACGCGTCCATCTGAGTCGCCATGCCGAGCAGAACAGATGGGCGAACAGATGAGAGAACCGAAAGCAAGTAGTGGATCAACGGAAGATTGTGGTTGTGTTTCCGTCGCCGAGGGAAGATTGTGGTCGATCAACGCAAGTAGTCGATTATAAAGGGGGAGGAGGAGGGGGTGAGTCACTGGGGGGAGGAAGATAAGAAGGGAGGAGGAGCGCGGCTAGAAATAAGGGGGCGAGCGGGCGGAGGGGATAAAAGCGCAAGTAAAGTAAATGCTGGTAGCCGGCAGTACCGTAGATTCGGCATTATCTCCTTCCTTCATTAGTGTCTTTCCTCTATTCGTTTCCTTTGTTTACTACCTTTTGGATGAGAGGGACGCGGCGGGGTGGGGAGTGGATAAGTCCTCCACATGGTCTCCCTGCGTGCAGCGTTGGAGGCCGTGTGTGCGCTGAGCTGACTGTGCCTGCCTGCCTGCGCGGCTGTGCTTGGTCGCTCCGGCAAGGGGGCGTCCACACACTTGAACTCCTACCCGCGCCACGCGGGGTTTCCCAGTCCACTTGCTCTGCGTTCACGATGACTGGTACACTAGCCAAGTACGGGGTGACTGGTACACACTAGCCATTAGGACTTCTCCCTTTCGGATGACCTGGAAGGCTGGAAAGCTGTGGCATCCCCATCTTGTCTGTACTTTGTTTCATGAAAGTTACTGTGCCTATCGTCCACTCTGCTCTGTAGTCTGTACTATTGCAGAGTAATTGTATCCACGAAAATGAAAAATGTTTACAATTCTATTAAGGGAAATACTTTTGTACACCCACGCATGGGTGTGGGTGTTTCCATCACCGTCCATTTATTCCTTGAGATTCGTGCCCACCATGGTAGATGGAAAGATTCCTTTCTCTCTCCTCTTTTTATCCGAATCTCAAAGCACAATGGACGGTGCTGAAACACCCACACCCATGCGTGGTGTACAAAATCCACTCCTTTGTACACCCACGCATGGGTGTGGTGTTTCCATCACCGTCCATTTATTCCTTGAGATTCGTGCCCACCATGGTAGATGGAAAGATTCCTTTCTCTCTCCTCTTTTTATCCGAATCTCAAAGCACAATGGACGGTGCCGGAAACACCCACACCCATGCGTGGGTGTACAAAATCCACTCTCTTCTATTAAACTCAGAAACATCATTTTCAAAAATTTAAAATGCCGAAGAAACCGACCTGGTAAGTGAGGGTGAGCGGAAGAGGCGGTCAGGAGAAGCGGTGGACAGAACACATCTAGGGTTCCGTTCTCCTCGGTGGCGACGTCGTCGGTTCGCTCCGCCTCCGGTGCCCTTGGGGCCTTGGGGAGGTGTGGCACACCACGGACCCTCACCGGTGGGGAGTTTTCGTTCTCTTTTAGATTGTTTTCCAGTGTCTTTTTCGGGATGACGCGTGGAGTTGCGTGTCCGGTGGATCTCTTGGGGTACGATCGGTTTTCCTATTAGTTTGTGTGGTTTTATACCAGTCTCTTCCGATCTATGTTGTCATCGTTGACGATGGTTGCTACTCTGGTGCAATTGTCGTTTGGGTCCGTAGCACGATGATTTCCCGCATATGTACTACAACAAGCTCTACTATGACAAGCTTTATCAACCTCCGGTGATGGAGGGGCGAAGATGGCGGCGCGCCTTCCGCTTGTGCTAGTGTTTGTGGTCTTCGCTAGGTGACTAAGTACCTATATGTAATTTTTATTGCTATTTATACTACTCCCTCCGGTCCGAAAAAAGTGTCTGATAGCACAGTCTAATTAATTTTTACAATTAACCCCTTCTAAACTAATGAAAAGAAGCACAACCCCTCCCGATCGGGAATTCAAATTTCAAAAAGAGCTCCACCACCTAGCTCGCGATCTGATCGATCGCGTAGCTCGCGGATCGCTCGCCCAGCTCGCCTCCGGCCCTCTGCGAGCGGCGGATCGCTCGCCCAGCTCGCTCGCCTCCGGCCCTCCGTCCTCGCGATCTGATCGCCCAGCTCGCTCGCCTCCGGCCCTCCCCGCTCGCGATCTGATCGATCGTGCAGCTCGCGGATCGCCCAGCTCGTTCGCCTCCATGCTCAATCCAGCCAGCTCCCATGATCAGCAGCTTCGCACAGCACCTCCGTGCAGCTCCCGTGATGGCTTCTTCATCCCCACGTAGCTGATCAGCTCGCTGTCCTAGCCGGAACAATCTGTTCCAGCCATGGCTGGAGGAGGTACCAGCTCCGGATCCCAGCCAGCGTCTCCTCCAGCCAGATCGCGAGCTCCTCCGCAGTTCCTTCTCCCTCCTCCGGCCAGTTCTTCGAGCTAGTTCCTCCAGAGTACTTCATGGCCCCTCCTCCGGCCAAGATTTCCTCCGCGGCTCCCGCCAGCTCCTCCATGCCAGCGCCTCCTCCACGCCAGCGCCTACTCCGGCCAGCTCGTCCTCCACCAATGATGGGGCATCAAGTTCTTCCTCCTCCACCTCTGGATCATCTTCTTCCACCTCCAGATCATCATCTTCCTCCTCCGCCTCCGGATCTTCTTCCACCTCCGGATCATCATCATCCTCCTCTGCCTCCGGATCTTCATCCTCCTCCAGATCAGCATCAGGTACTCCTGCACCACATCAGTCTACACTCATGGTTACCACAGTTGGTTAAACTAAAGTTAATCAAAAAATTAAACTAAACATACACAGACCATGTTTTAATGTGCCTAACTGAAGTAGCAACATAGATATGCTGACCTATACTGCCATGCACTATCTATATTTTTGACAACTCAAGAGATGAACATAAATGCTTGAAAGCAACCAAGCAAACTCACCATCTTTCAACTCTACTTGCTGCTCCATTTTGCAGCACCTAGTCATTTTGCAGCACCTAGTCATTTTTCATCATTTTGCTTCAGTTTGTACCTGCATATCACATAAATGCATATTGTTATAGCTGCATCTAACATAGTTTCATCATTTTACAGCTAAGCGGAAGAGAAACATGCCAGATGATCATAAGTTTGGAGCTTATCTTGCATTAGAAGCTCTCAGTAAAGACAAAGGCACAACAGTACAACCAAAAGACAAAGAACTTGTAGCTAATCTACTGAAAACAAGTGTAAAAACAGTCGAGCGAATATGGAGGAAGGCAAATGAGCAGATTGCAAGAGGAGAAGAAGTCGATGTGTCTAATAAAAAGAAAGGGAGATCTGGTCGCAAGAGGAAAGACCTTGGTCTATCGAGGATAACGACAATTCCTTTCAACAAACGGTCTACCATGAGGGCACTAGCGCTGTCTTTGAACGTCCCCTATACAACATTGCAGAGAAGATTTCAATGGGGTGAAATTAAGCGAGTCACTAACAGTTTAAAGCCTTATTTGAAACCAGCAAACAAAATTGATAGGCTCAACTTTTGCATCAAAATGTTGGATCCAGGATCACTATCTAATGCTGAGCCCACCTTTACTGATATGGAGAACATTGTACACATAGATGAAAAATGGTTTGACATGACCAAGAGAAGAAGAACATATTACCTACTGCCTGAAGAAGCTGGTCCTGAGCGCAGTGTTCAAAACAAAAATAGCATAGGCAAAGTTATGTTTCTTTGCGCAGTGGCCAGCAAACAAAAAATATTCTCTATGTAGCTGCTACTTCATCTGCATCAATCGAACTCGTTTTGTGAAATTGTGTTGCAGGAGTCCCTAAATAATTTTCTCTATCTAGCTGCTACTCAATCTGCATCAATCTAACTCGTTTTTTGTGAAATTGTGCTGCAGGAATTTGAGAAAATGACGGAGATGGTGGAGTACAAGGAGGAGCTGCGGGGGCATAACCAAGAAGCAATAATAATCTTACTCGCGCCGTCGCGCGTGTAGCTATGGTGCAGCAGGCCCCCGCATGGATCAATCTTTGAAGATGACGGTGTCGGCGAGAGCCATGAGCGGGCCAAGATAGTCCGGTGCGAACTTGCGCGCGCAGCCGGCGGGGTCGGCCATGTCGAGCTGCGTGCGGAAGTAGCGCAGGCTGGGCTCCCGGAACTTGCGCCAGAGGCGCCGCTCGCGGACGACGAGCACGGCGTGGCGGAGCTCTCTCTCGATTGATGTGGGTGCAGCCACCTCAATCACCGGCACCGACGCCTTGGACCTGTGTAATGTCCCAGGTTTAGAGACGATCGAGGGGTAGTTTTTAGAAAGGGATGTGCATTGCATTGTAAATTACGGGGAAATTTCGCGCTTTTAAAACAAAACTGCATCAAAGGGGGACAGGTTTCTCTCTCGACACCTTACAGGGTTAGGGTTTCGAGAGTGCGATGAACTTGTTCCTACTTGTCTAAATTAGGGTTTTGAGAAGAGAGAAGTGAAATTGCATTGAAATCATAAGTTGCATGATTGAATTACAAGTTAAGTTGTTTGAATGAATTCAAACCAACTTTGAATTTGAATTTCAAATTCAAACATTAAATGGTTATCACATAATTAAAATTTGAGATAATTTAACAAACAATTATCATTAAGCAAGAATATAAGTAAAACAACAATTACATAAAGCTCATTAAGGAAAACTTGAGCTTTATTGGTAATCACACACATAATACATTGTCTTCACAATATTCAGAATTGAATTATGGAATTACAATACATTACAAGAATTGAATAAATAGAAACAGAAAAAGGAAAATTACAAGTTATTTAAATGACCTAAACTACATTGTGATCTTCATGAATTCTTTGATCCAGATGATCTTGAGTTCATCTTGATCAACGACTGGATCCCCGCACACACACACAACAACAGAGTATTAAGCCAAGTGGCAAAGCCACTTGGCAGGTTAGCAAATAAATTGTGAAGAGTGGATATGATCAAGGTCCAGCCGAGCTGATCCTCTCAACAGCTCAAGTCCCAAGCATGTGCACCCACACACACGAGCTGCACACACAGCATGTGTGCATGCAACACACACACACACAGTGAGTCATCGGGGTGAGATGTGGTGCCGTCGACCGAGGAAGCAAAGGTTGGCCATATTTAAGCTTTTCACAAGCTAAACCCTAACCATTCCATCGACAAGGCACCAGGGTAAGTAACCGGTAGCAAGAACAACAAACCGAGAACAGCAAGAACAGAAGAACAACCACTCGCTGTTCAACTATTCCACCATCACCTGAATCAAATCAAGCTTCACAAGCTCACCAGGAGGAGCAGGGCAAGCAAATCAACCATAAGATCAACACAGAAGCAAAACCTCTACACCAACAACTTTTCTAGGAGCTGGAGTGAGGTATACCAATAGATCATGAGCAAGCAAGGTTTTGCTCATACTAATCCAGCATATGCACAAGTCACAGAAGCAAAAGAGGGTAGAACCCTGCTTGTATCATCATCTGGCTATCCAGCCATTTGGTGCAAGCAAATGAAGAATAACCGAAGGAAATCATCCAGGGAACATCGGTTGTGTCAACACAATGACACAACCAGAGAAATCCAACAAGGATTTAATCCCTAACTAGCCGATCCAATTCACCTAGCACTAAATGGTTCATTAACCATCGTAGTTTAGACAAATCATTGTCTATTTGATTTCAACATCAAAAGCTACCGGCAATCCAACAAAAGAATCACCCGTAAAGCATCCAAAGTGAGTCACAGCTAGCCAACAAGGGTGGGAGCTACCTTAACGAGCAAAGAATTGCTGTCAAGGCCACCTCAACCACTTAACCAATCCCAACAAAGAAGCCATGCACAGATATCATCACCCAGTAGGGTACAAAAGGAGGGCTAGGGTACACAACCAAGTGTTGGCATCCATCTAGCCCTACCAAACTCAATGAAATGATCATAACTGCAGAGCAGTTCACATCAATTATCCATGTGATCAAGCCAAACTAGACAGATAATTGAAATACACAAGCAACCAGTAGTACATACACTTGCTAATGATCTAGAGGATCACTGCAAGCAACAGCAGGTGCTGGGGGTAAGCAAGAGCATGCACCAGCACATGCTTGAGTACCACACAGGTCAAGTAAGAGAATTAGTGAAACACAAGCCATAGGACAGCAGAAAGTCATCAAGCACTGATGATCATATGATCATCAGGGCTTGCCTTAGCATACAAAAGCTTGACAGGGGCAAGCCTGGCATCAATCCATGAACCATATAGATGAAATAGCCACAGTTAAGCAACAGTTATATCACAGACAATTACATAAATCATTTATGATTGTATCCAGAAGCACATCAAATACTTGATAAACCACTGGATCAAGATATACAAGCAAAGCACTTACACTCATCACTGAATAACACTGATAAGCCAAACAGCAATGCTCAATTGAGCATACTCATGAAATCAAGCACAAGTTATAGCATATAATAGCACTGGCACTTGCAAATTTGCAAGAATTGCACACTGTAATCAAGCCAGGGAAGCATACATGAATACACTTGAGTTCTGGCAAGCATAGTAACCAGAATAGAGACACAGAGCTAGATTTAAGCAAGAAAGGCATGGCATAGCAGCACGAGCAGCACAGCAGCATGAACAACACAGCAGCAACACAACAGCACACGAGCTTGCACAGCTAGCTAGGCATGGCAGCAGAGCATGGGCACGGCAGGCCTCTCCCCAAGGAGGAGCAGCCATGGCCTGAGCTAGAGGAGGGGAAGAAGAACAGGCACAAGAGAGGGGAAGAAGGGAGGCGCACTTACCGGGGACGAGCAGATCGACGCAGCCATGGCGGCCACGGCGGCACACGCCGGAGCGCGGCGGCGCCAGGCCAAGCCAGGCCATGGCAGCATCACGGCAATGCCCACGGCGGCGTCACAGCGCCAGAATCGCCGGTGAGCGACGAATCGTCGCGGAACCCCCACGGCCGTGCGGGCGAATGCGTTGAGGGTGAGCCAGGGAGGCGACGAAGGCTAGATCTACACGGAGGACCTGGTGCGCCGTCGAGTGGCGGTCCAGATCCGCACCATCTCGTCGCCGGCGGGGACCGGAGACGGCCGGAATCGAGCGGCGACGGCGGAGGCGACGCGGGTCGCCAGAGAGAGGAGTAGGGTTAGGGTTCGGTCGCGCACGAGAGGGAGAGGGAGAGAGTGAGTGGGTTGGGCCGGACCAGGTGGGTCGGCCAACCTAACCCGTTGGGCCACCGGACAGGTGGGGCCCAAGGGAAATTAGGTCTTTTCATAAATCCATTAAAACCAGAAACTTTGAAAATCAATAGTAAATATTTAATAGCTCTAAAAAAATAATTAAAAATATGAAAACTAATCAGCATAAAATTCTCTATTTAAATAAAATACCAAAGAGAATTTTTGAAGATAATTAAGAATAAATCTTAATTTGATGATTTAAATAGTAACTTAAATCACACATATTATTTTCAATAATGAAAATAAGCCCATTATTGCATTTGGACTTTAAAAACACCTTGACAACATTTCAAGGTTGTATTTTACTTTAAATAAAGTATCCTCAAATAATTCTTAGTAACAACCTCTTACATGAAATAATAACGACATCGGAAGGGGGAACAAACCCTAAAACTGGAATCATGCATAATTGCTTCTTTAACCATTGCCCTTATCGGACAATGATGCTATTTTTCAGAACCGAGAGGACAAGGGTCAGTCCACACCATCCAACTGCAGAACTTTGCGGTGTTCGAGCAAGTTCATCACTTGCTCATGTCATTTGAGTATTTCTATCAAATTACTTGCAAAGTACTATGGTTATCACTATTGCATAAAAACCAAAACCACTACTTTCATAACTATGAATATGACTATGTGGTGGGCAATGGAACCATGGATTGTGTTGATATGGTGGAGGTTCCATTGCAAGGGTTTATATCCATCTAGGATTAAACAACAAATGTCGCCAGTGATTCTTGTGCCGTAATACCCGTGTTAACCATAAGATCCGGAGTGGGACGGAGTAGTCAAAAGTGTTTCCACCTCTCATTCATCAACGGATGCGCTTACCGTAGCAGTTGTATTTGGCGGAACAACCGGAGGGTGGGGATCCCATTCTAATTCCCCACGGTAATGCAATGCTTACCGTAGCAGTTGTGTCTTGCGGAACAACCGGAGGGTGGGGATCCCATTCTAATTCCCCACGGTAATGCGGTCTATGATGGGTTGCAGCTACCGGCGTAGTAGTGTATGGTAGAGCCCAAGCATCTGTCGTCGTGGTCGGGGTCCACCCCGAAATCTACGGGAATAATGGGACCGGCGTGGACCCAGGGTCGGGGCATGCAACAACGGGTGGGTGTTCGAGGTAGCGGAGGAACATGATTGGCTAGACCTTATACCGGGCCTCACACCGAAGGAAGTGTGGACGGGAAAGCTGACCGGTTGGCACCAAGGTTAAGATCTCTTATGGGTAAAGCAACACACCTCTGCAGAGTGTAAAGAACCGTGACCTGTCACTCCCCGTTCCGGGATATGGAACTACGAACGCGGCCGGAAAGGAGCTCCATGAAGTTCTAGTAAACCGGTGAAGGCTGACGGACATAGCTCTTTGAAATAAAAGCAATCTCTTGAAGAAATGTTTATCAAAACCTGCATTGGTATTAGACTTTACGGTCTAATATCGTAGTTAGTGCATTAAACACCTCTTATCTATAATGAACTTGTTGAGTACGCTCGTACTCATCCCAATCTCAAATCCCTTGCTTAGATTGTCCGAATCGTCCGGAGGAGGACTACGACAACCATGAAGGAGCCGAGATCATCGGCTATGAAGAACCAGACCTCTCAGGAGGTATTGAAGGCGTAGACTATCTCATAGTCTACGGAACCGGGGAGGCTTCCGGAGGAGAACAAGCCTAGAAGCACTGAGTAGTAGTAGTAGCCGAGCAGTGGGAACTCTTAGTATTTAACTGCTCGTGGTAATAAATGTATAACCTAGTGAAACTTCTATATTGTAAGTTAAGGTGGGTTCGCCTCGAACCCAGGAGTATTCCTCTTAGGACCCAAGAGGAGCTCCAAGACAATATATGTTTGATGCTTGTAATAATAAGTGAATGAGTTATGGACCCTGCTATGTTCTGTTGTACTACTCTGAGGGATGTAATATTTGCGGAATGGTACTTCGTGAATGTTATATCAACGACCGGCATACTACAACATGCGGTGGTATGCGGGGTCACCACGGTTGGTATCGAGCAAAAGCTTTGACCTTAGGTTGGAACCTAGTAAATGGGACCAAACGTTAGGAGTCAAATAGGACTAGTAAAGAATTCTCTAAAAATATGGTGTATATTCAATTGAGAATACAACAATCATATCTTTTAGTGCGATAATTCTTTATTATCTCTATTATGATGCATTATTACTAATCTTATATTCTTTCTATTTCTACAGCCAACAATGGCAAGTTCACGTTCGGGACGAAATGTGAAAGTGATGGATTCAACACTGAGTGAATATGAAGGAGGACTTGCAGATATTTTACGTGCCATGTTACTGGAATTTGGGTGTGATCCCCAGATTCAAGTAAAGAAATACATGTACTATGATGGTACTGTATTGGCCAAGTGTCGGGTAGGGCTACGACTTCCCGAATCTTTGGGAATGAGCGTAGTAATGCCAGCAGGGGAAGCCAGAACTATGAACACAGCCTACCATATAGCCGTTATGAGAGCCATAACCGATATTCGGGAGCATAAGACGAAAGAACTTATGGGTTCCGAATTCACACACATTCCTCATATGGAGGAGGACGATGATACCATGCTGAACCATTTCAAATATGCCAAACGCAAACCAGCAGAAGCAGCAAAATACATGGACAATAGCCGCAACTTACTATCGCTGTTCTTTCAGTTGAACCGTCATTTGACGGGAGCAATTGATACAATGCTGGAGGAGTTTACTGAACCCAAGGAGGAGACTAAGGGGAAGGAACCTATGGAGAATGAGGTGCACACACCAGTCTACTCAGCTGGTGACTACATTAGTATTGACCACCCTGAACGAGAAACTACACCCATTACACCTGGGAACTATCTTAGTAGTTCCTATAGAGGATATGAGGGTGGAGAGGAATCCGGAAACAATCGGCGTTCCGTGACTCCGATAGAAAACTCCACGGGTTGGCGTTGGGGGTCCGATCATCGGAACTCATAGTACCTCAGCGTATTATGACGGGGAGATGAATGAAGATGCCACGACCCAGCACCAGAGTTATCCGTGGAATGAGGAAGAAGTTGGAGGGTATCCGACACCGGTTGAGTCGGATACGAATAAAGGAAATACCTATGGTGTAGGCACGGGGGAGTACACCCGATGGGTGGACTACGATGCACTGAATGATCAGTTCGTGAACACTGATTTCTTCCTAGGATCATCATGTGATTCCGACTACCAGCCGACGGGGAGACCTTATGTTCCAGGTTTTGTCAGGAGGACGACACGTTCGACCGGATGGAAGCCTGGAATGTATCGGGAGTGAAGATCGAATAGAGACCACCAAGGGGAAGCAAAGCTACAATACACAAGTACCACGTGTATTGTAGTGTGTAATATTTTGTAGAAATTTGTACATATACTTTAATAAAGTGAGTTTGCATACTCACATAGACTTGAGTATTGTAATAAGGCTACTTAAGTATGTAAATATATGGTATATGTTTTGTATGATTTGGATTTGCTTCTTGATTTCCATTGCGTGACTAGTTCTGTGCACAAAGTTGAGCTCAGAAAACTTGCGCATGGAGTAACTATGAGTATCATCTTGTGTTGCAGAACTAGGGGGTTATGTCGGGAGCGTTAGGAGAGGAGACCGAAGCGCAGCGCATGGAGCGCGAAGCAAAGCAAAAGGAAGAGGCTGACGAAGCAGCCAGGAATCAGTTTCCACCACCACCACCACCCATGACGCAACAGAATTTCGTCCAATACATGCAATTGGTGGAGGAGAGGCAACGTATTACGTTGGAGCAGCAGAATAAATTCTTTCAGGAATTGCTGCAGCAGAACAGAGTTGAGAGACCTGAGAATCAGGGAGTCACCTTATCAGACTTCCAGAACACAAAACCTATATCTTTCGCATACGCGCCCGAGCCAATGGACGCGGAAGACTGGCTCATGGACACTGAGCGAAAGCTCAACACTGTTGGTTGCAACGACCAGGAGAAGGTTCGTTATGCTACCCACTTGTTATGTGGACCTGCCGCATCATGGTGGGACAACATCGCAGCCGTTTATCCGGCTGGAAAAGTGTTTACCTGGGAGGAGTTTGCGAGGAAGTTCAGGGAATCCAATGTCCCTGAAAGTATTGTGGAACTGAAGCGTCGAGAATTTGAAGGTCTCGAGCAGAAGGACAAGGCCATCATGACCTATGTCAGGGAGTTTTCAAAGCTGTCCCGGTATGCTGTTGAGGAGGTCAACACCGAGGACAAGAAGAAGAAGAGGTTTTTGAGGGGGTTAAGTCCCCAGTTCAAGGTACAACTCAGAATGATGAGGGCGACAGAATTCCAAGAGTTGGTGGATGCAGCCATCACTCTTGAAGATGACTTCAAACAACTGCAAGAAGAGAAAAGGAAGAAGGCCAAGTTTGAGCCTAAGAGGTTTGTTAGCAACAAGCCCAATACCAGCTTGAGTTTCAAGCCAAGATAGAACAACAACAACAACAACAACAACAACAACAACAACAACAACAACAACAACAACAACAACAACAACAACAACAACAACAACAACAAGAAGAGGTTTTTGAGGGGGTTAAGTCCCCAGTTCAAGGTACAACTCAGAATGATGAGGGCGACAGAATTCCAAGAGTTGGTGGATGCAGCCATCACTCTTGAAGATGACTTCAAACAACTGCAAGAAGAGAAAAGGAAGAAGGCCAAGTTTGAGCCTAAGAGGTTTGTTAGCAACAAGCCCAATACCAGCTTGAGTTTCAAGCCAAGATAGAACAACAACAACAACAACAACAACAACAACAACAACAACAACAACAACAACAACAACAACAACAACAACAACAACAACAACAACAACAACAACAACAACAACAACAACAACAACAACAACAACAACAACAACAACAACAACAACAACAACAACAACAACAACAACAACAACAACAACAACAACAACAACAACAACAACAACAACAACAACAACAACAACAACAACAACAACAACAACAACAACAACAACAACAACAACAACAACAACAACAACAACAACAACAACAACAACAACAACAACAACAACAACAACAACAACAACAACAACAACAACAACAACAACAACAACAACAACAACAACAACAACAACAACAACAACAACAACAACAACAACAACAACAACAACAACAACAACAACAACAACAACAACAACAACAACAACAACAACAACAACAACAACAACAACAACAACAACAACAACAACAACAACAACAACAACAACAACAACAACAACAACAACAACAACAACAACAACAACAACAACAACAACAACAACAACAACAACAACAACAACAACAACAACAACAACAACAACAACAACAACAACAACAACAACTACTACTACTACTACTACTACTACTACGGTAGTAGGAAGAACCAAGCATTCCAGACTGCAAATCAAATAGTTTGCAGAAGCTGTGGATTCATAGGGAATTTTGCCAAGGATTGCAAGAAGCCAAAGATCATATGCTTTGGTTGTCGCCAGGAGGGGCACATGCTGAAGCACTGCCCCAAGAGAAATACTGGAGGAGGTCAGTCAGGAGGAGGAGGAAGCCGAGGAGGGAACTGGAAGAACAAGAAACCCTTCGGCAAGCTGAACTGCACTAGTCTGGAGGAGGTGGTCAACTCCGATCAGGCAGTGATAGGTACGCTCCAGATACTCACTCATCCTGGCAAAGTACTTTTTGATACTGGTGCAACTACATCATTCATTTCTCAGCAATTCATCATCAAACATGGGATTAGTTGCACTAAGTTAGATACACCCATAACCATACTTTCCGCGGGGGGAACGATAGTAGTAACTCATACCAAACAAAAACAAGTCATTATGATCAATAAGTGCGCTTTTGACGCAGACCTGTTCATTTTACCGATGAAGGACATTGATGTCATTCTTGGTATGAACTGGTTAGAAGCTAACGGAGCATTGATCGACTGTGTGAACAAGACAGTGTCTTTGAAAAGCCCCGATGGAAGTAGAATGATCTACCAAGGAGACAAGCATACACAGATTGAAGTTGAGTTACAGCTGAACAATATGAAGGAGGTGAAGTTAGAGGATATACCTGTAGTGAATGAATTCCAGGATGTGTTTCCTAAAGAATTACCTGGAATGCCACCAGATAGGGAGATAGAATTCACTATCGACCTAATTCCAGGAACAGCTCCGATTGCTAAAGCACCATATAAGATGGGGCCTAAGGAGTTGAAAGAACTTAAGGAGCAATTGGATGACTTGGAACAGAAAGGATTTATACAAGAAAGTGTTTCACCATGGGGATCACTCGTAATCTTCGTGGATAAAAGAGATGGTGGTAGAAGGATGTGCGGAGACTACGGGAATTTGAACAACGTCACAATCAAGAACAAGTACCCACTTCCAAGAATACAAGATCTATTTGATCAAGTTAGAGGAGCGGGAGTCTTTTCCAAAATTGATCTAAGATCCGGTTATCACCAGATAAAGATCAAGAAGGAAGACGTTCCGAAAACTGCCTTTGTTTCAAGGTATGGACATCATGAATACCTTGTAGTGCCATTTGGATTAACCAATGCCCCGAGCAATTTTCATGAATCTCATGAATAAGATTTTCATGCCATGTCTAGACAAGTTCGTCATCGTATTCATCGATGATATCTTGATCTATTCCAAAGATAAAGCTGAACATGCTTGAACATCCGAAGATAGTGTTGCAAACACTAAGAGAACATCAACTCTATGCCAAATTCAGCAAGTGTGAATTTTGGCTAGATCAAGTGGAATTTCTTGGTCATGTCATTAGCAAAGATGGAATAGTTGTTAACCCGAGCAAGGTAGCAGCAGTTTTAGAATGGGAAGCACCTAAGACTGTCAAAGAAATCCGAGGATTCCTAGGAATGGCAGGATACTATCGGAGATTCATTGAAGGATTCTCCAAGATAGCAGGACCAATGAAGAAGTTATTAAGGAAGAACACACCATTCGTGTGGTCAGAGGAGTGTGAGAAGAGTTTTCAGACTCTGAAGGAAAAACTCACCACAGCACCGGTGTTAGCAGTTCCTGAAGTTGGCAAGGATTACACCGTGTATTGTGACGCATCCAAGCATGGATTGGGTTGCGTACTCATGCAAGATCGGAAAGTGATATCTTATGGATCGAGGCAACTCAGACCTCATGAGGTGAACTATCCAACCCATGATCTAGAATTAGCAGCAGTCGTATTTGCACTTAAATCATGGAGACATTTTCTCTATGGAGCCAAGTGTGAGCTCTATACAGATCATAAGAGTCTCAAATACTTCTTTACTCAGAAGGAACTCAACATGAGACAGAAAAGATGGCTAGAATTAATCAAGGATTATGATTTGACCATCAATTATACTCCAGGAAAGGCTAATGTTGTAGCAGATGCTTTGAGTAGGAAGAGCACTGGAGGAGTGGAGCAAGAGTTATCACCGGAGTTGAGGAAGGAAATAAGCCAAGCCCAGATACAACTTTGGGAGAAAGAAGCTCATGAAGGACTATCGGCTTTACAAGTAGCCGATGAGTTAAATGTCGACCTGAAGAATGAGATAATGATGGGTCAGTTGGACGATCCATTCATCGTGGAGGAGATGAGAAGGATAGATGAAGGGAGACCATCAGAATTTCACCGAGGAGAATCGGGATCATTATGGTTCCAGAAGAGAATTTGTGTTCCGGATATTGCTGAAATCAAAGAAGTAATACTCCGGGAAGCCCATCAAACACCATACTCCATACATCCGGGTAGTACAAAGATGTACATGGATCTAAAGGAGTTATTCTGGTGGAACAACATGAAGAGAGAAATAGCTCAATACGTGGCGGAATGCCACACCTGCCAAAGAGTGAAGGCTGAACATCAGAGTCCGGCAGGGAAGTTACAACCTTTACCCATTCCAGAATGGAAATGGGAGGAGATAGGAATGGATTTCATCACCGGACTACCCATGACTAATAAAAAGAAGGACATGATATGGGTAATCGTGGACCGGTTGACGAAAAGTGCACACTTCTTAGCGGTGAACCAGACAAGATAAAGGAGAGAAACTCATCGATCTTTACATCAAAGAGATCGTGAGTAAACATGGAGTACCCAAGAAGATTGTATCGGATCGAGGATCCGTGTTCACGTCAGCATTTTGGAAGCAATTACACGAAGCTTTAGGATCCAAGCTGGACTATAGTACCGCCTATCATCCCCAGACAGGTGGACAAACCGAGAGAACCAACCAGATCTTAGAGGATATGCTTAGGGCTTGTGCCCTAGACTTCGGAGGATCATGGGAAGAGCACTTACCACTAGCAGAGTTTTCATACAATAACAGCTATCAAAGCAGCATCAAGATGGCACCGTTTGAAGCTCTGTATGGAAGGAAGTGTAGATCACCGATATGTTGGTATGAAGCCGGAGCAAGCAAAGAGTTCAACCCTAATTATGTCAAGGAAAAGCAACAAATCATTGACATTATCAGGGATAGGCTCAAGATAGCCCAGAGCCGACAAAAGAGTTATGCCGATCAAAAGAGGAGAACTTGGGAGCCACGAGTTGGAGACATGGTATATCTTAAGGTGAGCCCGATGAAAGGCCTTCAGAGGTTTGGAGTAAAAGGAAAGCTAAGCCCTAGGTACATCGGACCTTTCAAGATTCTGAGTCAAAACCGAGGGTTAGCCTTCGAATTGGAACTACCGGGAAGGTTATCTCAGGTTCACAACATATTCCATGTGTCTCAACTCAGAAAATGTTTGAAGACCCCAGATGAACCAGTATCACATGAAGAGCTCGAGTTACAACCAGATTTGACATACATCGAGAAGCCAGCGAAGATTCTCGAGGAGAACTGGAAACAACTCAGGAATCGAGCGATAAAGTATTGCAAGATACAATGGAAGCATCATCCCGAGAGGGAAGCCACCTGGGAAAAGGAGGAAGACCTGAGGAAAACATACCCCGAACTTTTCAGGTATTACAACCACAACTTCGGGACGAAGTTTTCTTTAAGGGGGAAGGCTGTAATGTCCCAGGTTTAGAGACGATCGAGGGGTAGTTTTTAGAAAGGGATGTGCATTGCATTGTAAATTACGGGGAAATTTCGCACTTTTAAAACAAAACTGCATCAAAGGGGGACAGGTTTCTCTCTCGACACCTTACAGGGTTAGGGTTTCGAGAGTGCGATGAACTTGTTCCTACTTGTCTAAATTAGGGTTTTGAGAAGAGAGAAGTGAAATTGCATTGAAATCATAAGTTGCATGATTGAATTACAAGTAAGTTGTTTGAATGAATTCAAACCAACTTTGAATTTGAATTTCAAATTCAAACATTAAATGGTTATCACATAATTAAAATTTGAGATAATTTAACAAACAATTATCATTAAGCAAGAATATAAGTAAAACAACAATTACATAAAGCTCATTAAGGAAAACTTGAGCTTTATTGATAATCACACACATAATACATTGTCTTTACAATATTCAGAATTGAATTATGGAATTACAATACATTACAAGAATTGAATAAATAGAAACAAAAAAAGGAAAATTACAAGTTATTTAAATGACCTAAACTACATTGTGATCTTCATGAATTCTTTGATCCAGATGATCTTGAGTTCATCTTGATCAGCACTGGATCCCTGCACACACACACAACAACCAGAGTATTAAGCCAAGTGGCAAAGCCACTTGGCAGGTTAGCAAATAAATTGTGAAGAGTGGATATGATCAAGGTCCAGCCGAGCTGATCCTCTCAACAGCTCAAGTCCCAAGCATGTGCACCCACACACACAGGCTGCACACACAGCATGTGTGCATGCAACACACACACACAGTGAGTCATCAGGGTGAGATGTGGTGTTGTCGACCAGGGAAGCAAAGGCTGGCCATATTTAAGCTTTTCACAGCTAAACCCTAACCATTCCATCGACAAGGCACCAGGGTAAGTAACCAGTAGCAAGAACAGCAAACCAAGAACAGCAAGAACAGAAGAACAACCACTGCTGTTCAACTATTCCACCATCACCTGAATCAAATCAAGCTTCACAAGCTCACCAGGAGGAGCAGGGCAAGCAAATCAACCATAAGATCAACACAGAAGTAAAACCTCTACACCAACAACTTTTCTAGGAGCTGGAGTGAGGTATACCAATAGATCATGAGCAAGCAAGGTTTTGCTCATACTAATCCAGCATATGCACAAGTCACAGAAGCAAAAGAGGGTAGAACCCTGCTTGTATCATCATCTGGCTATCCAGCCATTTGGTGCAAGCAAATGAAGAATAACCAGAAGGAAATCATCCAGGGAACATTGGTTGTGTCAACACAGTGACACAACCAGAGAAATCCAACAAGGATTTAATCCCTAACTAGCTAGTCCAATTCACCTAGCACTAAATGGTTCATTAACCATCAGAGTTTAGAAAAATCATTGTCTATTTGATTTCAACATCAAAAGCTACTGGCAATCCAACAAAAGAATCACCCAGAAAGCATCCGAATGAGTCACGACTAGCCAACAAGGGTGGGAGCTACCTTAACAGACAAAGAATTGCTCGTCAAGGCCACCTCAACCACTTAACCAATCCCAACAAAGAAGCCATGCACAGATATCATCACCCAAGTAGGGTTCAAAAGGAGGGCTAGGGTACACAACCAAGTGTTGGCATCCATCTAGCCCTACCAAACTCAATGAAATGATCATAACTGCAGAGGCAGTTCACATCAATTATCCATGTGATCAAGCCAAACTAGACAGATAATTGAAATACACAAGCAACCGATGAGTACATACACTTGCTAATGATCTAGAGGATCACTCGCAAGCAACAGCAGAGTCTTAGGGGTAAGCAAGAGCATGCACCAGCACATGCTTGAGTACCACACAGGTCAAGTAAGAGAATTAGTGAAACACAAGCCATAGGACAGCAGAAAGTCATCAAGCATTGATGATCATATGATCATCAGGGCTTGCCTTAGCATACAAAAGCTTGACAGGGGCAAGCCTGGCATCAATCCATGAACCATATAAATGAAATAGCCACAGTTAAGCAACAGTTATATCACAGACAATTACATAAATCATTTATGATTGTATCCGAAGCACATCAAATACTTGATAAACCACTGGATCAAGATATACAAGCAAAGCACTTACACTCATCACCGAATAACACCGATAAGCCAAACAGCAATGCTCAATTGAGCATACTCATGAAATCAAGCACAAGCTATAGCATATAATAGCACTGGCACTTGCAAATTTGCAATAATTGCACACTGTAATCAAGCCAGGGAAGCATACATGAATACACTTGAGTTCTGGCAAGCATAGTAACCAGAATAGAGACACAGAGCTAGATTTAAGAAAGAAAGGCATGGCATAGCAGGCACGAGCAGACACAGCAAGCATGAACAACACAACGAAGCAGCACAACGAAGCACGCGAGCTTGCACGGCTAGCTAGGCATGGCAGCAGAGCATGGGCACGGCAGGCCTCTCCCCAAGGAGGAGCAGCCATGGCCGGAGCTAGAGGAGGGGAAGAAGAACAGGCACAAGAGAGGGGAAGAAGGGAGGCGCACTTACCGGGGACGAGCAGATCGACGCATCCATGGCGGCCACGGCGGCACACGCCAGAGCGCGGCGGCGCCAGGCCAAGCCAGGCCATGGCAGCATCACGGCAACGCCCACGGCGGCGTCACGGTGCCAGAATCGCCGGTGAGCGACGAATCACCGCGGAACCCCCACGGCCGTGCGGGCGAACGCGTTGAGGGTGAGCCAGGGAGGCGACGGAGGCCAGATCTACACGGAGGATCTGGTGCGCCGTCGAGTGGCGGTCCAGATCCGCACCATCTCGTCGCCGGCGGGGACCGGAGACGGCCGGAATCGAGCGGCGACGGCGGAGGCGACGCGGGTCGCCAGAGAGAGGAGTAGGGTTAGGGTTCGGTCGCGCACGAGAGGGAGAGGGAGAGAGTGAGTGGGTTGGGCCGGACCAGGTGGGTCGGCCAACCTAACCCGTTGGGCCACCGACGGGTGGGGCCCAAGGGCAATTTGGTCTTTTCATAAATCCATTAAAACCAGAAACTTTGAAAATCAATAGTAAATGTTTAATAGCTCTAAAAAAATAATTAAAAATATGAAAACTAATCAGCATAAAATTCTCTATTTAAATAAAATACCAAAGAGAATTTTTGAAGACAATTAAGAATAAATCTTAATTTGATGATTTAAATAGTAACTTAAATCACACATATTATTTTCAATAATGAAAATAAGCCCATTATTGCATTTGGACTTTAAAAACACCTTGACAACATTTCAAGGTTGTATTTTACTTTAAATAAAGTATCGTCAAATAATTCTTAGTAACAACCTCTTACATGAAATAATAACGACATCGGAAGGGGGGGAAACAAACCCTAAAACTGGAATCATGCATAATTGCTTCTTTAAACATTGCCCTTATCAGACAATGATGCTATTTTTCAGAACCAGAGGACAAGGGTCAGTCCACACCATCCAAATGCAGAACTTTGCAGTGTTCAGGCAAGTTCATCACTTGCTCATGTCATTTGAGTATTTCTATCAAATTACTTGCAAAGTACTATGGTTATCACTATTGCATAAAAACCAAAACCACTACTTTCATAACTATGAATATGACTATGTGGTGGGCAATGGAACCATGGATTGTGTTGATATGGTGGAGGTTCCATTGCAAGGGTTTATATCCATCTAGGATTAAACAACAAATGTCTCCAGTGATTCTTGTGCCGTAATACCCGTGTTAACCATAAGATCCGGAGTGGGACGGAGTAGTCAAAAGTGTTTCCACCTCTCGTTCATCAACGGATGCGCTTACCGTAGCAGGTTGTATCTGGCGGAACAACCGGAGGGTGGGGATCCCATTCTAATTCCCCACGGTAATGCAATGCTTACCGTAGCAGGTTGTGTCTTGCGGAACAACCGGAGGGTGGGGATCCCATTCTAATTCCCCACGGTAATGCGGTCTATGATGGGTTGCAACTACCGGCGTAGGAGTGTATGGTAGAGCCCGGCACTCGTCGTCGTGGTCGGGGTCCACCCTGAAATCTACGGGAATAATGGGACCGGCGTGGACCCGTGGTCGGGGCATGCAACAACGGGTGGGTGTTCGAGGTAGCGGAGGAACATGATTGGCTAGACCTTATACCGGGCCTCACACCGAAGGAAGTGTGGACGGGAAAGATGCCCGGTTGGCACCAAGGTTAAGATCTCTTATGGGTAAAGCAACACACCTCTGCGAGTGTAAAGAACTCGTGACCTGTCACTCCCTGTTCCGGGATATGGAACTACGAACGCGGCCGGAAAGGAGCTCCATGAAGTTCTAGTAAACCGGTGAAGGCTGACGGACATAGCTCTTTGAAATAAAAGCAATCTCTTGAAGAAATGTTTATCAAAACCTGCATTGGTATTAGACTTTCTGGTCTAATATCGTAGTTAGTGCATTAAACACCTCTTATCTATAATGAACTTGTTGAGTACGCTCGTACTCATCCCAATCTCAAATCCCTTGCTTAGATTGTCTGAATCGTCTGGAGGAGGACTACGACAACCCTGAAGGAGCCGAGATCATCGGCTATGAAGAACCAGACCTCTCAGGAGGTATTGAAGGCGTAGACTATCTCATAGTCTACGGAATCGGGGAGGCTTCCGGAGGAGAACAAGCCTAGCAGCACTGAGTAGTAGTAGTAGCCGAGCAGTGGGAACTCTTAGTATTTAACTGCTCGTGGTAATAAATGTATAACCTAGTGAAACTTCTATATTGTAAGTTAAGGTGGGTTCGCCTCGAACCCAGGAGTATTCCTCTTAGGACCCAAGAGGAGCTCCAAGACAATATATGTTTGATGCTTGTAATAATAAGTGAATGAGTTATGGACCCTGCTATGTTCTGTTGTACTACTCTGAGGGATGTAATATTTGCGGAATGGTACTTCGTGAATGTTATATCAACGACTGGCATACTACAACATGCAGTGGTATGCAGGGTCACCACAACCTGCCCACGATCCTGTCGTTGCGGGAGCAGGATCCAGCGCGTCCGGCCTCGCAGCCACCGGATCCGGTGCCTCCGGACTCGTATCCACCGGATCAAGCCTCGCCGACGCCGGATCCGGCGATTCATCACCGGTTGGATAAAAAGGCAAACTTTTTTGGCGGACGATGGGGCTCGCGCCGAGCCGGTGGAAGATGGAGGGGGCTTGAAGCGAGCATATGGAAGGTGGAGGGAAAACACGGTGAGGCGAGGGGAGCGCGGCGGCGACGTGAGCTCGGCGGCGACGCACGAGCTCCACGGCGACGCGAGGCGGGGAGAGAAGAGCAGAGCGAGTGGGGATGGGATGCGGGTGGGGGTGGGACGCGGCCATCAGCCCGTCGGGACATGGGAGTGCGGGTTGACAAAGAAAAAAGATAGGGGGTTATTTTGTAAAATCGCCTTTCCGACTCTTTTTTCGGATCGGAGAGAGTATTATTGATGATTATTAATAAATCAGTAGAATTTCGAGAGAAAAAAATGCCAAGCTCAGTAGAGCTTGGATGCCATAGACTAGGGTGCCAAAAGCATAGCATGCGCTAATCCTTCTTTAACTCTGCTTAAATTCGGTGACACCTTTTGCTATAGCAATTCTTGCTTTGCGGGACATTATGCAGGCGCCGCCGGCAACCCTACCGTGAACCCATGCCCGTTTGTTGTGACTCGCCGTAATTCATTTCAAATACAAGAAAAAGGAAATCCAAACACCGGAATTTTTAGTCTGCAGATTTCTATTTTTTTACGAAAGTACATATAATCAGCATCAAGTAGGTAGGATACAAATTTTGACCAAGCATATTATCATCTTTCTTACAACCACCAATTCATCTTCTTGTGTAACCTAAAATACAACCTATTTTTTTGCAAAATCTTGCAAATGCATAGACAGCATTGTATGTATCCATGTATATATTGCTTTTTGGAATTTCCTCCAAAAGACCATTTTCAAACCTTTGAAGTACCGACCTCACTGGAGCTCGGGTGCCACAAATCAGTGCTCGTGTTTCTTGGCTAAAATTTTCCTTGGATTCTTATATTCTCAACGGCATTGATATGCATTTTCTTCCATATTTTGATCCGCAAAATACAAGATTTATCGATGACAAGTTTTCTTTTGAAGGATGCGTGACAATCCCTAACATACCTTCTGCATGTCAGACGGACGCACTAATGCAACATCAACATCACCGAGCACATTAAACTTTTGCAAAGTGAAACGTTTTCAGTAAAGCTGTTGTTTAATTTTGAAATACACGCAGGAGACAAAAGGAGAATATCATATGACCATGGGAATGGGACTGGCCTCTATAATTAGCTTATCCGCTTGCTTAAAGGTACAAACTGCCGAGTATATGTGGCTGTGGTTAACTAAAGCTGGAGACAGGCTTCAGTGGGGGTAATCGATTACTCTTATCCGCAGCTACCAGTCAACACACATCCAATATTGTTCTGGACACTGACAGCAAAGGTATGATTCCTATTATCCTAGTCACACAACAAACAGTAGAAGAAAGGGAGGCTTGATTTAGCGACAGATTTGTAAGCTTGCGGCTTAAACGAACTAGAGAACTCCAGCCGCGTCCCTCAAACCGTCTCCCAAACGGCGCTGGATTGAGCGTTTGGGGGACGTCGCTCCCCAGTCGCGTCCCCCAAACAAAATTTCGCAAATTTTAAACTTAACTAGATTCGATTAGATTCGTCCAAATTTACATAGATTCGAACGAAATTTTACTAACTTTAAACTAAACCTAATCTAGAACCACTTGCGGCGGCCGGAGGCGTCGTAGTCATCGCGGAAGTTGTACATGTCGTCGGTGACGACCTCCGCTTGACGCGCTCGTCGACGGGCTCGTCCTTCACCAAGCCGCTTGGTCCTGCCTCGCCGTCGTCGGTGAGGTCCACCGGCGGCTTGCCGGAGTCGCGGATGGACATGGCGATCGCCGCGTCCGGGTCGCCCTCCGAGCGTCCTTGTCGTCCATGGACGCCAAGAACGCCGCCCGCAGCCCCGGGCGGTCCTCGGGGTCGTCGCGCCGGCGATGAGCCGCCGCGCCGCTCGTAGTCCGCCGGCGGCGCCGCCTTCGACGCTTCCTCCGGCTCCTCCTTCACCTCCGGCTTCGGGATGAGGAGGGCGCCGCCGCGCCTCCCTTGCTGCCGCCGGCTGCCGCTGCCGCCACGCCTCGTGTTGGCGGGCGTCGCCGGCTCCTCCTTGACCTCCCGTTTGGGGACGGTGTAGGGCGCCGACCGGTACGACGAGGACGGCGTCGATCGCGTCGGTCCCGAGGAAGAAGAGTGCGAGGAGGATGAGTACGTCGTCCTCCTCGGCTGCCATTGAGGAGACGGCGGCGGCGACGACGGCATCTCCAGCCTTGGAGCGCCATTGCGGAGGCCGCGGAGGACGTTCTCGAGGGTGCGCCCCGGAACGCCCAAGAACAGGGCGCGGCCTTCCCTGTTCCAGCTGTTGGGGCGGCCGACGAGGTTGTCGGTGCTGTGCATCTCGACGCCGTACTTCGCCTTGAAGTACGTCGTCCACCAGGCGTCGTTGTTGGTGACCGCCCACGTTGGATCCAACCGCTCTGCGGCGGTGAGTTGAGCCCGCCGGGCCTTGATGGCGTCCCTCCATTGATCCGTGTCCGGCTTCGGCGGCGGCGGGATCCAATGCCGTTCACGGCCATCTTCCAGCCGCCGCTGCTTGGCGGCCGCATGTCCGGCGGGACCGGATACCGGCGTGGTACGGCGCCCACGCCTCCGCCACGGTGAGGCTGCCGCGGCCGAAGCCGTTCGCCGCGGCGATCTTGCGGGAGGACGAGCTCGACATTTTTTGAGCGGCGAGGAGAAGATGCGGGAGGAGGCGGCGGCGACGATAAGGATTATGAGCGGCGAGAACTGCAGGGCGTCTTAAACAACGGCGGCGGCCGGGTGGTTGCACACAATAACTCCGGCGCGGACGGCCACGCGGCCATGCACGACGAGACGCGTCCTGCGTCGCCCGGGAAAACAGGGACGCCATTAACGTAGCTTGACCAAAGGTAGGCGACGGGGTTTTAGCCTTCCCTGTGCCGGCCGACGGGTCGGCCCCGCCACTCCCCGCCTCGCTTTTCGTTGTGTCCGGCGTCCCCGGTGCGTCCCCTGTGGGACGGGGACGGGCTCGGGGTACCAGACACCGTATCGGGCCGCGCCGGACAAAAATGGGCTTTGGGGGCCGCGGCTGGAACGCATTTTCTATCGTTGGGGGACGGTTTGGGGACGCGGCTGGAGATGCTCTAAAGGTGGTATATTCGTTAGTACTATACCAACTGATAACCGTCGTTGCATGCTGACAAGCGCAAATGTGATTTCTTAAAGTGGGAGCACTCGGCAATGACAAGAGATTATACTCCGCTTATTCTTCCTCCAATGAATCACCAACCAGGTAGAAGAATGAGGAACCAAAGCTTTATTTGTCAGTCACGCTCGACGCTGACTGCTCTGACCACAGCGGAGCCTGCAGTACAGTACAGTACAGCGAGCATAATAATGCAAAAAAAAAAATGGAGTGGTTTGACTGGGCCGTCTGTCATGAAGAAAGAGAGAAGTTGGGCCTAGTTTTGATCAGGACCGGGCTTTGAACACTGCATGACGAATGAACTTCACCAGCTTTCAGCTATCCAGTGGAAACAATTGTCACAATGTCAGCCTCAGATTTCGCAGTTCTTGACCCCAAAAAAAGAAAAGAACAGGGAATGCACTATCTACCAGATTCGGTGTGTTGTTGCGGTGAATTACTCAACGGCCAACAGTGTGTGTTCATCAAAAGCTCAAGACACTAAATACAGCAACTCATTCGACACAGCCGGCAGGGTTATTCATTTCTTTGGCACTCTGAATTTAACCTTGGACTGTCACAAAGCCAAGTAGTAACAAGGACAGCACTCACAATATGAAAATAACACATTGCAGAAGGAGGACTGAGGGGCCTTGGTATTTTCCTGGGATCGAAACTAACTTTTCCATTGCAGGCAAAGGAAAGTACTACATGAGTTACAACTAGAAGTTGGATCTCACTACAGAAGACGCCATAGCCAACCACCAGATTCGCAACAGATTTTACTGAACTAACACACGGGGACAGGGGAACTAAAGCAGAACGCAACAAGAAGAAACGGCAGGCAACCAGCATGGCCCGTTCGCCGTCATCACCAAGGGACTGACTCAGCCGCCGAAGCCGTAGAGGGTGCGTCCCTGGCGCTTGAGCGCGTAGACGACGTCCATGGCGGTGACGGTCTTGCGGCGCGCGTGCTCGGTGTAGGTGACGGCGTCGCGGATGACGTTCTCGAGGAAGATCTTGAGCACGCCGCGGGTCTCCTCGTAGATGAGCCCCGAGATGCGCTTGACGCCGCCGCGGCGGGCCAGGCGCCGGATGGCCGGCTTGGTGATGCCCTGGATGTTGTCGCGGAGCACCTTGCGGTGGCGCTTCGCGCCGCCCTTGCCCAGGCCCTTGCCTCCCTTGCCGCGGCCGGACATCGTCGGAGTCGGAGGAGATTGGGATGAGAAGGCGAGAGAGGATTTGGAATCTGCTGTGGAGGTTGTGGGTGCGGTGCGGAGGAGATGCGGATTTGAGGCCGGATTTATAGGAGGGAGCGGTGGTGGGTTTGGGAGGGGAACGGGAAATTTTTTGAGTTTGGAGTTTGAGCGGGGCGTGGCGGGTTTCGATTTTGGCGGATTGGATTTGGATGGGATGGGTGTGGGATGGTGGTGGAGGGATGCCGATCCGTGGGAGCTGGAGTGGCAGGCGTTCGATTTGGGCTGGATGGTGGTTGATTGAAGACTGCGTTCGGCGCGGATCGGTGACGTGGCTACAGTTGTGGGGGGATCGGTGACGTGGCTACAGTTGTGGGGCACTGTAGTGGCCAGCGAGAGAGTGTGAGCTGCTTTGGACGGGGCGCGTGACCCACGACTTGATTTGTGAGAGTCTACAGTGGCCCTACGCATTTGAGACATTAAAAATTGATCACGTGTATCCGTTTGTATCGGTCGTAGACACGAAATTAGCCCGCATTTTTTATTTGTAAAATAATTTACACACCGTTAAAAATAAAAAAAACATGAAAATTATAAAAAGGTCATAGCCCGCTAAAACCCTAACCCTAGCATACTCCTAGCTGTCGTTGGGCATCTGGGTCAGGTCGTCAAGGTCCGGGATCGCCCATGGCCAGTTGGGAACCGACGAGCAAATGCCGGTGCGGCCGGTGGCACAGGTGGAGGTGGAGCAGCCACGGGTGCCCACGACGCAGAGGAGGCGGTACCGAGTACTGCAGCTCCAGGTTGAATGCCCCTTCCTCCGACATGCCCGGCGGCATGTCCTCGACGGCGTACCGGGGCATCAACAGCAGCGGCTACGACATCTCCGATATGAGGATGCCAAGCATGGCAGCTCGATCTGCCTGCCCTCCTGCTACACCATCTAGATCGTGTGGAAGACTGATGACCCACAAGTATAGGGGATCGCAACAGTCTTCGAGGAAAGTATTACCCAATTTATTGATTCGACACAAGGGGAGGTAAAGAATACTTATAAGCCTTAACAACTGAGTTGTCAATTCAGCTGCACCTGGAAAAGCACTAGTAACAGGGGTGATGTGAAAGTAGCAGTGATATGAGAGCAGTAGTAATAGTAACACAGCAGCAATGGCACCAGAAGATAGTTGATACTACTTCCAATGACATGAGAACAAGTATATAATGATGAAAGATGGACCGGGGTTCCCAGCTATCTACACTAGTGGCAACTCTCCAATAACAAGTGTTGGGTGAACAAATTACAGTCGGGCAATTGATAGGATTTAAATAGCATTAAGACAAAATATCAAGATCATTAATCATGTAGGCATGTTTTCCAATAATAGTCAGATGCGTGCTCGCAATGAGAAACTTGCACAACATCTTTTGTCCTACCGGCCGGTGGCGGCCGGGCCTCAAGGGAAACTACTTGGATATTAAGGTACTCCTTTTAATAGAGTACGGAGCAAAGCATTAACACTCAGTGAAAACATGTGTCCCTCACATCACCGCCATCCCCTCCGGTTGTCCCGATTTCTGTCACTTCGGGGCCTTTGGTTCCGGACAGTGACATGTGCATACAACTTGTAGATACAATCTAAGCAATAAGTATAGAGCTCAAATCTAAGATCATGGCACTCGGGCCCTAGTGACAAGCATTAAACACAACAAGATTGCAGCAACAATAACTTCATAAACTTTCATAAAGTGCAAGCAAAACATGTAAGTATTGTCATAAAACAAGCATGGAACGATAGAAATTATGCGTATCCATAATTTCTGTCGTTCCATGCTTGTTTTATGACAATACTTAAATGTTTTGCTTGCACTTTATAATGTTTTTATGCGTTTTCCGGAACTAACCTATTAACAAGATGCCACAGTGTCAGTTCTCGTTTTCTCGCCGTTTTTGGTTCCGTAAAGGTTGTTCGGGCAATATTCTCGAATTCGACGAAACGAAGACCAAACCTCCTATTTTTCCCGGAAGCATCCAGAACACCGAAGAAGAGTCGGAGAGGGGCCAGAGGGCCACCACACCATAGGGCGGCGCGGCCTGGCCTGGGCCCGCGCCGGCCTGTGGTGGGGAGCCCCCAGGTGCCCCCCTGCGCCGCCTCTTCGCCTATAAAATCCCTTTCGACCTAAAAACACCGTAACTCTTGACGAAACTCCAGAAAGACTCCAGGGGCGCCGCCGCCATCACGAAACTCCAATTCGGGGGACAGAAGTCTCTGTCCCGGCACCCTGCCGGGACGGGGAAGTGCCCCCGGAAGCCATCTCCATCAACGCCATCGCCTCCATCATGCTCCGTGAGTAGTTCCCCCATGGACTACGGGTTCTAGCCGTAGCTAGTTGGTATTCTCTCCCCCATGTACTTCAATACAATGATCTCATGAGCTGCCTTACATGATTGAGATTCATCTGATGTAATTGGTGTTGTGTTTGTCGGGATCCGATGGATTGTTACATTATGATTGTCTATCTACAAAGTTTGTGATGTTATTGTTGCTGCAATCTTGTTATTCTTAATGCTTGTCACTAGGGCCCGAGTGGCATGATCTTAGATTTGAGCTTTATACTTATTGCTTAGATTGTATCTACAAGTTGTATGCACATGTCGTTGTCCGGAACCAAAGGCCCCGAAGTGACAAGAAATCGGGACAACCGGAGGGGATGGCGGTGATGTGAGGGACACATGTTTTCACGGAGTGTTAATGCTTTGCTCCGGTACTCTATTAAAAGGAGTACCTTAATATCCAGTAGTTTCCCTTGAGGCCCGGCTGCCACCGGCTGGTAGGACAAAAGATGTTGTGCAAGTTTCTCATTGCGAGCACGTACGACTATTATTGGAAAACATGCCTACATGATTAATGATCTTGATATTCTGTCTTAATGCTATTTCAATCCTATCAATTGCCCGACCGTAATTTGTTCACCCAACACTTGTTATTGGAGAGTTACCACTAGTGTAGATAGCTCGGGAACCCCGGTCCATATTTCATCATCATATACTTGTTCTACATGTCATTGGAAGTAGTATCAACTATCTTCTCGGTGCCATTGCTCCCGTGTTACTATTACCGCTGCTGTGTTACTATTACTATCTGCTCTCATATCACCGCTACTTTCACATCACCCCCGTTGCTAGTGCTTTTCCAGTGTGCAACTGAATTGACAACTCAGCTTGTTAAGGCTTATAAGTATTCTTTACCTCCCCTTGTGTCGAATCAATAAATTTGGGTTTTACTTCCCTCGAAGACCGTTGCGATCCCCTATACTTGTGGGTCATCAAGACTATTTTCTCGGCGCCGTTGCCGGGGAGGCATAGCTCTACTCATAAGTTCACCCGGGGAGTACACTCCACCTCTCTCTCTATTTTATTTTATTTTGTTTTGCTTAGTTTACTTTTGTCTAGTTTATTTGTGCTTAGTTTATTTCTGTCTAGTATTATTTTGCTTAGTTTACTTTTGCCTAGTTACTTTTTGTCTTGTTTTATTTTCCTCATATACCCAAAAATCCATAAAAATTTGAAAAACCTAAAAATTAAAAATTGCTGTTATGGGAGAACCTACAACCTACTTGGAGCTTATAGAATGTTATAATAATTATAGAGAATCAAGAACTGGTAAAATAATGAGTGCTATGATAGAAAAATTGAATACAATTGCTAAAATCTTGCTTGAATGCCATGATATAAACTGTTGCTCTCAACAGGATACTAAACATCTTAAATTTCAATGTGGCTTTAGTGAGGAATTTTTAATTAAGAACTATAATCGGAATTGCTATATTCATTATGGGTTCGAGGAGGTAGAACAATTTGTCTTATTTATGGGAGCCTCCGAGATAGAATCCTTCATGGTTGAGAATTATGAAACTTGTGTTGTTTGTAAGGGCCTTAAAGATTATGTCTCTACTATCCTTAATTCTTGCATAGAATGCTACAAGTAGGAATCCTTATATCCTTGATTATAAAGAGAGACACATTAATGCACAAGAATGCACTCACAATTTGCAGGAACCGATGGAAGAAGGAATTGATGAACCTGAAAGCTCATTGGATGAAAAAGAGGAGGAAATTGATGAACCTGAAAGCTCATTGGATGAAAAAGAAGAGGAGAGTGATGAACAAAAGGAGGAAGAATGGATTAGCTACCCATGCCAACCTTCTAATGAGAGTAACTCTTTATCTCTTACACTATTTGATTGTCCTCCATGCTTACCGAAGAGGTTGAATGTTATGTTCCCGTGGATTCTCTTGAAGTATTGCCTATGAGTAAAACTTGTGAAAATAATTATGCTACTGTTATTTATGATAATCCATTCTACTTTGATAAATCTTATGATAATGCTTTGTTTGTGCCTGATGTCGAAATGCATGGTACTAAAGAATTTTGCTTGGCAAATGTTTATGATAAAGCTTTAGATGATGGTCCTATGTTACTTGATAATATTAATTGTACTACTAATGAAAATGGGATTGGAGAATTCTTTACTTATTCTATGAGTCCCATATCTATTGAGATTGATCACCTACCTTGTTATATTATTAATAAAAGTAAGTTTGAAAGTTTTAATTCCACTATTCTTGAACTTGATAAAAATTATGTGTTTGGAAATCATGAAAAGTATGCTGCATGTGATAGCTATATTGTTGAGTTTGTTAATGAAGCTACTGAAAATTATTATGAGAGAGGAAAATATGATTGTAGAAATTTTCATGGTACTAATACACCTCTCTATATGCTGAAATTTTTGAAGTTATTCTTGTTTTATCTTCTTATGCTTGTCACTTTGTTCTTCATGAATTTATTTGTGTACAAGATTCCTTTGCATAGGAAGCATGTTAGACTTAAATGTGTTTTGGATTTGCCTCTTGATGCTCTCTTTTGCTCCGAATACTATTTCTTGCGAGTGCATCATTAAAACTGCTGAGCCCATCTTAATGGCTATAAAGAAAGCAACTTCTTGGGAGATAACCCATGTTTTATTTTGCTACAGTACTTTGTTTTATATTTGTGTCTTGGAAGTTGTTTACTACTGTAGCAACCTCTTCTTATCTTAGTTTTGTGTTTTGTTGTGCCAAGTGAAGTCTCTAATCGAAGGTTGATACTAGATTTGGATTTCTGCGCAGAAACAGATTTCTATCTGTCACGAATCTGGGCTGTTTTCCCTGTAGGTAACTCAGAAAAATATGCCAATTTACGTGCGTGTTCCTCAGATATGTACGCAACTTTCATTAGTTTTGAGTTTTCTGATTTGAGCAACGGAAGTATTTTATTAAAATTCGTCTTTACTGGCTGTTCTGTTTTGGCAGATTCTGTCTCTCGTTTTTTGCATTGTCTCTTGTGGACTTTAAGCGAGGTTTTCTAGACGTGGAGAGCTGTAGCTAATGTTTTATTGAGTTCTTGCAATGTGCCACTACAGGACCAAGGTGGATTCAAATTTTTTGAGTACTAACCCCTCTAATGAAGTTTATGAGAAGTTTGGTGTGAAGGAAGTTTTCAAGGGTCAAGAGAGGAGGATGATATATGATCAAGAAGAGTGAAAAGTCTAAGCTTGGGGATGCCCCGTGGTTCATCCCTGCATATTTCAAGAAGAATCAAGCATCTAAGCTTGGGGATGCCCAAGGCATCCCCTTCTTCATCAACTTATCAGGTTCCTCCCCGAAACTATATTTTTATTCGGTCACATCATATGTGCTTTACTTGGAGCGTCTCGTGTGCTTTTATTTTTGTTTATGTTTGAATAAATTCGGATCCTAGCAATCCTTGTGTGGGAGAGATACACGCTCCGCTTTTTCATATGAACACTCGTGTTCTTCGTTTTACTTTTAATGTTCAATGATAAAAGTTGGAAGCTATTGCACTTATTTATATTTGTTTGGAAACAGAAAATGCCTCATCATGTCTTGGGTAATTTGACACTTGGCAATTGTTTTGAGCTCTCAAGTAGATCATGATTAAGTTTTTTTCATGTAGTCTAAGCCTATTAATGGAGAACTACTGTAGAGCTTGTTGAAATTGGTTTGCACAATTGATCTCTCTTAAGGTCTAGATATTTTCTGGTAAAAGTGTTTGAGCAACAAGGAAGACAGTGTAGAGTATTATAATGCTTGCAATATGTTCTTATGTAAGTTTTGCTATACCGGTTTATACTTGTGTTTGCTTCAAACAACCTTGCTAGCCCAAAGCCTTGTACTGAGAGGGAATACTTCTCGTGCATCCAAAACCTTGAGCCAAAAACTATGCCATCTGTGTCCACCATACCTACCTACTATGTGGTATTTCCTGCCATTCCAAAGTAAATTGCTTGAGTGCTACCTTTAAACAATTCAAAATTTATTACCTCTGATTTGTGTCAATGTTTTATAGCTAATGAGGAAGTATGTGGTGTTTATCTTTCAATCTTGTTGGGCAACTTTCACCAATGGACTAGTGGCTTCATCCGCTTATCCAATAATTTTGCAAAAAGAGCAGGCAATGGGATTCCCAGTCCCAAATTAATTAACAAAAATAGACACTCCTCCATGGTATGTGATTGTTGGACGGCACCCGAGGATTCGGTTAGCCATGGCTTGTGTAAGCAAAGGTTGGGAGGAGTGTCATCATCATAATGAAACTAAAATAAAAAGGCACTCCTTCATGGTATGAGATTGTTGGCGGGCACCCGAGGATTCGGTTAGCCATGGTTTGTGAAAGAAAGGTTGGAAGGAGTGCCACCCAAAAATAAAAATAATTCATGGGAGCCGCTCTTTGAAGGTTTGTCTCGGCAAGGGGTTAGAGTGCCCACTACCATTCGTTGACAACAACAAACACCTCTCAAAACTTTACTTTTATGCTCTCTTTATGTTTTCAAAACCAAAGCTCTAGCACAAATATAGCAATCGATGCTTTCCTTTTTTAAGGGCCATTCTTTTACTTTATGTTGAGTCAGTTTACCTACTTCCTTCCATCTTAGAAGCAAACACTTGTGTGAACTGTGCATCGATTCTTACATACTTGCATATTTGCATTCATCATATTACTTTATGTTGACAATTATCCATGAGATATGCATGTTGAAACTTGAAAGCAATCGCTGAAACTTATATCTTCCTTTGTGTTGCTTCGATGCCTTTACTTTGAACTTATTGCTTTATGAGTTAACTCTTGTGCAAAACTTTTGATACTTGTCTTGAAAGTACTCTTCATGAAAAGTTTTGCTATATGTTATCTATTTGTTAGCAACTATAGATCATTGCCTTGAGTCACTTCATTCATTTCATATGCTTTGTAATAGTATGATCAAGGTTATGTAAGTAGCATGTCACTACAGAAATTATTCTTTTTATCGTTTACCTGCTCGGGACGAGCAGAACTAAGCTTGGGGATGCTGATACGTCTCCAACGTATCCATAATTTCTGTCGTTCCATGCTTGTTTTATGACAATACTTACATGTTTTGCTTGCACTTTATAATGTTTTTATGCGTTTTCCGAAACTAACCTATTAACAAGATGCCACAGTGCCAGTTCCTGTTTTCCGCTGTTTTTGGTTCCTGAAAGGCTGTTCGGGCAATATTCTCGGAATTCGACGAAACGAAGACCAAACCTCCTATTTTTCCCGGAAGCATCCAGAACACCGAAGAAGAGTCGGAGAGGGGCCAGAGGGCCACCACACCATAGGGCGGCGCGGCCTGGCCTGGGCCC
This sequence comes from Lolium rigidum, assembly GCF_022539505.1. Lineage (NCBI taxonomy): Eukaryota > Viridiplantae > Streptophyta > Magnoliopsida > Poales > Poaceae > Lolium > Lolium rigidum. The sequence goes on from NC_061509.1 coordinate 211,655,874, forward strand.
GCGCTGGCCTGTGGTGGAGAGCCCCCAGGTGCCCCCCTGCGCCGCCTGTTCGCCTATAAAATCCCTTTCGACCTAAAAACACCGTAACTCTTGACGAAACTCCAAAAAGACTCCAGGGGCGCCGCCGCCATCGCGAAACTCCAATTCGGGGACAGAAGTCTCTGTCCCGGCACCCTGCCGGGACGGGGAAGTGCCCCCGGAAGCCATCTCCATCAACGCCATCGCCTCCATCATGCTCCGTGAGTAGTTCCCCCATGGACTACGGGTTCTAGCTGTAGCTAGTTGGTATTCTCTCCCCCATGTACTTCAATACAATGATCTCATGAGCTGCCTTACATGATTGAGATTCATCTGATGTAATTGGTGTTGTGTTTGTCGGGATCCGATGGATTGTTACCTTATGATTGTCTATCTACAAAGTTTGTGATGTTATTGTTGCTGCAATCTTGTTATTCTTAATGCTTGTCACTAGGGCCCGAGTGGCATGATCTTAGATTTGAGCTTTATACTTATTGCTTAGATTGTATCTACAAGTTGTATGCACATGTCGCTGTCCGGAACCAAAGGCCCCAAAGTGACAAGAAATCGGGACAACCGGAGGGAATGGCGGTGATGTGAGGGACACATGTTTTCACGGAGTGTTAATGCTTTGCTCCGGTACTCTATTAAAAGGAGTACCTTAATATCCAGTAGTTTCCCTTGAGGCCCGGCTGCCACCGGCTGGTAGGACAAAAGATGTTGTGCAAGTTTCTCATTGCGAGCACGTACGACTATTATTGGAAAACATGCCTACATGATTAATGATCTTGATATTCTGTCTTAATGCTATTTCAATCCTATCAATTGCCCGATCTGTAATTTGTTCACCCAACACTTGTTATTGGAGAGTTACCACTAGTGTAGATAGCTGGGAACCCCGGTCCATATTTCATCATCATATACTTGTTCTACATGTCATTGGAAGTAGTATCAACTATCTTCTGGTGCCATTGCTCCCGTGTTACTATTACTGCTGCTGTGTTACTATTACTACTGCTCTCATATCACTGCTACTTTCACATCACCCCTGTTGCTAGTGCTTTTGCAGGTGCAGCTGAATTGACAACTCAGTTGTTAAGGCTTATAAGTATTTTTTACCTCCCCTTGTGTCGAATCAATAAATTTGGGTTTTACTTCCCTCGAAGGCTGTTGCGATCTCCTATACTTGTGGGTCATCAGTGGCACATTGCAAGAACTCAATAAAACATTAGCTACAGCCCTCTACATCTAGAAAACCTCGCTTAAAGTCCACAAGAGACAATGCAAAAAAACAGAGACAGAATCTGCCAAAACAGAACAGCCAGTAAAGACGAATTTTAATAAAATACTTGTGTTGCTCAAATCAGAAAACTCAAAACTAATGAAAGTTGCGTACATATCTGAGGAACACGCACGTAAATTGGCATATTTTTCTGAGTTACCTACAGAGAAAACAGCCCAGATTCGTGACAGATAGAAATCTGTTTCTGCGCAGAAATCCAAATCTAGTATCAACCTTCGATTAGAGGCTTCACTTGGCACAACAAAACACAAAACTAAGATAAGGAGAGGTTGCTACAGTAGTAAACAACTTCCAAGACACAAATATAAAACAAAGTACTGTAGCAAAATAACACATGGGTTATCTCCCAAGAAGTTGCTTTCTTTATAGCCATTAAGATTGGCTCAGCAGTTTTAATGATGCACTCGCAAAAGATAGTATGTGAAGAAAAGAGAGCATCAAGAGGCAAATTCAAAACACATTTAAGTCTAACATGCTTCCTATGAAGAGGCATCTTGTACACAAATGAATTCATGAAGAACAAAGTGACAAGCATAAGAAGATAAAACAAGTGTAGCTTCAAAATTTTAAGCATATAGAGAGGTGTTTTAGTACCATGCAAATTTCTACTACCATATTTTTCTCTCTCATAATAATTTTCAGTAGCTTCATGAACAAACTCAACAACATAACTATCACATGCAGCATACCTTTCATGATTTCCAAACACATAATTTTTATCAAGTTCAAGAATAGTGGAATTAAAACTTTCAAACTTACTTTTATTAATAATATAACAAGGTAGTTGATCAATCTCAAGAGATATGGGACTCATAGAATAAGTCAAGAACTCTCCAATCCCATTTTCATTAGTAGTACAATTAATATTATCAAGTAACATAGGACCATCATCTAGAGCCTTATCATAAACATTTTCCAAGCAAAATTCTTTAGTACCATGCATTTCGACATCAGGCACAAACAAAGCATTATCATAAGATTTATCAAAGTAGCATGGATTATCATAAATAATAGTAGCATAATCATTCTCACAAGTATTACTCATAGGTACTATTTCAAGAGAATTCACCGGAACATAACATTCAACCTCTTCGGTAAGCATGGAGGACAATCAAATAGTGTAAGAGATAAAGAGTTACTCTCATTAGAAGGTTGGCATGGGTAGCTAATCCATTCTTCCTCCTTTTGTTCATCACTCCCCTCTTCTTTTTCATCCAATGAGCATTCAGGTTCATCAATTTCCTCCTCTTTTTCATCCAATGAGCTTTCAGGTTCATCAATTCCTTCTTCCATCGGTTCCTGCAAATTGTGAGTGCATTCTTGTGCATTAATGTGTCTCTCTTTATAATCAAGGATATAAGGATTCCCTACTGTAGCATTCTATGCAAGAATTAAGGATAGTAGAGACATAATCTTTAAGGCCCTTACAAACAACACAAGTTTCATAATTCTCAACCATGAAGGATTCTATCTCGGAGGCTCCCATAAATAAGACAAATTGTTCTACCTCCTCGAACCCATAATGAATATAGCAATTCCGATTATAGCTCTTAATTAAAAATTCCTCACTAAAGCCACATTGAAATTTAAGATGTTTAGTATCCTGTTGAGAGCAACGGTTTATATCATGGCATTCAAGCAAGATTTTAGCAATTGTATTCAGTTTTTCTATCATAGCACTCATTATTTTACCAGTTCTTGATTCTCTATAACAATTATAACATTCTATAAGCTCCAAGTAGGTTGTAGGTTCTCCCATAACAGCAGTTTTTAATTTTTCGATTTTTCAAATTTTTATGGATTTTTGGATATATAGGAAAAGTAAAACAAAACTGAAATAAACTAGACAAAAGTAAACTAAGCAAACTAATACTAGACAGAAATAAACTAAGCACAAATAAACTATACAAAAGTAAACTAAGCAAAACAAAATAAAATAAAATAGAGAGAGAGTTGGAGTGTACTCCCCAGGTGAACTTATGAGTAGAGCTATGCCTCCCCGGCAACGGCGCCAGAAAATAGTCTTGATGACCCACAAGTATAGGGGATCGCAACAGTCTTCGAGGGAAGTATTACCCAATTTATTGATTCGACACAAGGGGAGGTAAAGAATACTTATAAGCCTTAACAACCGAGTTGTCAATTCAGCTGCACCTGGAAAAGCACTAGTAACGGGGGTGATGTGAAAGTAGCGGTGATATGAGAGCGAGTAGTAATAGTAACACGACAGCGAGTAATAGTAACACGGGAGCAATGGCACCGGAAGATAGTTGATACTACTTCCAATGACATGAGAACAAGTATATAATGATGAAAGATGGACCGGGGTTCCCGACTATCTACACTAGTGGCAACTCTCCAATAACAAGTGTTGGGTGAACAAATTACAGTCGGGCAATTGATAGGATTTAAATAGCATTAAGACAAAATATCAAGATCATTAATCATGTAGGCATGTTTTCCAATAATAGTCGTACGTGCTCGCAATGAGAAACTTGCACAACATCTTTTGTCCTACCAGCCGGTGGCAGCCGGGCCTCAAGGACTACTGGATATTAAGGTACTCCTTTTAATAGAGTACCGGAGCAAAGCATTAACACTCCGTGAAAACATGTGTCCCTCACATCACCGCCATCCCCTCCGGTTGTCCCGATTTATGTCACTTCGGGGCCTTTGGTTCCGGACAGTGACATGTGCATACAACTTGTAGATACAATCTAAGCAATAAGTATAGAGCTCAAATCTAAGATCATGGCACTCGGGCCCTAGTGACAAGCATTAAACACAACAAGATTGCAACAACAATAACTTCATAAACTTTGTAGATAGACAATCATAATGTAACAATCCATCGGATCCCGACAAACACAACACCGATTACATCAGATGAATCTCAATCATGTAAGGCAGCTCATGAGATCATTGTATTGAAGTACATGGGGAGAGAATACCAACTAGCTACAGCTAGAACCCGTAGTCCATGGAGGAACTACTCACGGAGCATGATGGAGGCGGTGGCGTTGATGGAGATGGCTTCCGGGGGCACTTCCCCGTCCCGGCGAGTGCCGGGACGAGACTTCTGTCCCCCGAATTGAAGTTTCGCGATGGTGGTGGCGCCCGCAGGTCTTTTACGGGTTTCGTCAAGAGTTCGGTGTTTTTAGGCCGAAAGGGATTTTATAGGCGAAGAGGCGGCGCGAGGGGCACACAGGGCGCCACACCACGAGCCGGCGCGGGCCCGAGGCCGAGGCCGCGCCGCCCTATGGTGTGGTGGCCCTCCGGCCCCTCTCAGACTCTTCTTCGGTGTTACGGACGCTTCGGGAAAAATAGGAGGTTTGGTCTTCGTTTCGTCGAATTCGAGAATATTGCCCGAACGGCCTTTACGGAACCAAAAACGGCAGAAAACGAGGACGGCACTGTGGCATCTTGTTAATAGGTTAGTTCCGGAAAATGCATGAAAACATCATAAAGTGCAAGCAAAACATGTAAGTATTGTCATAAAACAAGCATGGAACGACAGAAATTATGGATACGTCGGGGACGTATCAAAGACGTTGGTGACGGAGTCCACCGAGTTGTCCCGCGGCGGAGGCAATGGAAGTGGCGGCGGAGACCATTTTATCATTCTTGTAGTGGATAATTACATTACTATTACCTTTATTTCACAACAATGGAGAAGTGAAACATCCCAACGCAGAAAAAATAGGAGTTAGCGTAGAGGACTCCAAATAATGTTTTTTTAGAGCAACCACATATTTCAAATCAACTTACATGGGCAAACAAACATGGGAACTAACATACATACAAGGAGAAAACAAGTGCATGAAAACTTTGCAGAAAACTACCCCTATTGTTTTATGCACTCGTCGAAGCTAGTGGTCACCGTGAAAACTCTAACACTGCCTAGACGCGCGTTGAAAGAGACGACAAGTGTCCAACATTGCCAAATTCAAAAGAGCACCATCGCCAACAAGTCTTTTTGAGTTAATGAACAGATCCGCTGCAAGCAGCGAGGCACATGTCGTTGTGGCACGTCAATCAGGAGACGTCCCCATGATATCTTGAACCAAGATCCACCGCATCCCATCGACGAAGTCGAGGAATAACGACAAATCCACCACCTCGTGACCAACATCCTCGCTCTAGGGCATCCACCTCGCCCCAACCCCCAACATCGCTGTGGATCCTCTAGTTTCCTATCTCTCATCCTGGTTGTTGCACCATCGCGAGAACAGTTCCGTTCGTCTCTCTCCATAGGAGGTGGAGGCGACATCTCTCTCTCCGCTAGATCTCCACCGGCGTGAAGGTTGATCTTCTCTCCCTCCGCTTGCCGCTCTAACGACATGAGGAAGGGGGGACCTCGCTCCTCCGTTATGGTCTAGTTTTTAGGGTCAGGGTTTGTCTGATGTTTTGCACCCTTGGGGTGGTGGGAGCGGTGTCGGGCGAGTAAATCCACCTCAACTGTGCTCCCACACTTGCGTCGACCTCTCGAAGTTGATGGCATCGTTTGTTTATCAATCCTCCCGATCGATGGTTTGGTCTTCTCACCTTTCTTCAGAACTAGCGAGATCTGTTTAACTACAAATAATGTTGATGTGAATGTTGATCTTTGTAAATTTTCTTTTAGGTTTTCCTCATGTCGATGGCTTGGTCTCCTCTCACGAATTGTATCTTGTTCAGCTATCGACAAAAGTGTAGAATCGTTTGCTTCAACAAAAAAAAAAGGAGTCCAAAACCAGGATACCCCAGCCCCCAACCGCCGCCAGCCGCGCCGCCTCCCGTCTGCTCGCCATCTGCAGTACTCATGGCCTGCGCTGGGTCCGCGCGGAAGGTGTCCGCCGTGCTGTACCACTACCCGTGCCCGGACGGCGCATTCGCTGCGCTCGCCGCCCACCTCTACTTCTCCGCCGCCGCCCTCCCCGTCCGCTTCTTCCCCAACACCGTCTACGACCCCATCAGGTAGTATTTCGGACCTTAACCTAACGTGCCGTAATATCAATGCGCGAGATCGAATCTGTACCAAGCAAGTTCTTTCAGATGCTCGTTTTGACAGAAGTTGACTGTCAGGGAAATCCCATAGAGCTTTGCCTTTGCAGTGTTCAGGTGTAGTTTCATCACTTTCGCGGAAGTATGCGTTGTTCTTTGACAAAGTCCCGGCGTTTTTCAGTTTGCTCAAGCTACATGTGTGTCACCCAATCTGTATTGTATCTGAAGAATCACCTTAGGAAATAACATCTCACATAAAAAAGACACATGGTAGCCGTATTCTCTACGGGAGACAAAGTTTTGCATAGTCTGAACTGTGTGGAGTATTTGTTCAGTACATCATTAGTCGGGACTGGTCAGAATGGACAAAAAAGTCACCCAGAATATATTAGTGTTGTTGTTCCCATGCCATACAAAAGCCTTGGCAGAGCAGATTCAGAACGATGATCTTTGTGTTCCTCTTTATTATAACATTGATCGTGTTGGTTTCTTCTTTGTAGGAGCGATGGTCTTCCGTTTGATGAAATCAAAGATGTTTACCTGCTTGATTTCGTAGGGCCTCCTGGTTTTGTTGCTGATATAGCCCCGAAGGTTCAGAGGTCTGCAAACATTCATTTCTGAACATTTTCCATTTATGTTGTGTTATTCACGTTCTTGTTTAATGTGAATTTGGTTAATCTTAGATTCTTCCAGATGTATTCTTCCTAATTTTATGCACAGTAGTAGGGCCTTCTCAATGTTTATCTTAATCTTTAAGTAGTAAGAATAACACATGGTGGCCTTCAGTCATTTTGGATATCGTTGAGCTGTGAAGCTGTGCACTAGAATATTTTCTTTGCTATACCAGGATACTTCTAAGTGTTTATTTTTTTCCACCGTAACACTTAGACCATCACAACGCTGCTTCCAGAAGTTTGTATGAGAATGACACACTAGGTGGAGACACTTATATAATTGTTTTACCTTTTTCAGTGTAACAATCTTAGACCATCATAAGACTGCCTTGGAAAGTCTGTGTGGGAGGGCTACACTTGGGGAAAATGTGAATAAGGTGATTGACATGCAACGCAGTGGAGCAACAATTGCGTTTGACTACTTTAGCAACAAATTGCTGACAGAAGCTAGTACTTCACGGAACCATGGAAGTGGTAATGCTGTAACTGAAGTGAAATATCTACCTGACAACAAGCTTGAGATGGTACACAAGCTCTTCAAGCTTATTGAGGACGGAGATCTATGGAGGTGGACTATTCCAAATAGCAAGGCCTTTAGCAGTGGCCTTAAAGATCTGGACATTGAATTCAATGTCAATGAAAATGGAAAGTTGTTTGATCAGGTAACGACTGACTTGTCACTCCCTCCTATTTCGAGATTCAACTTTGACCATCAATTAGACCAAAATATTTCAGTCACGTGCCATAAAAATCATACCATTAGCAACTATTTTCGATTATAATTCACTGATAATTTTTGTGACACACTCCAAATTTCATTGGTCTCATTGATTGTCAAACTTGAACCTCAAAATGTGTGGGCGCATATAAACAGAGAGCATACAAATTGGAACAGAGGGTTTACAAATTGGAATAGAGGGAGTAGTATAGTATTTTTTTTCTGCAGTACAATTTCCTCCTTTCACTTGAACATGCATGTTCAACACCTTTTATCACTTTATAGCATGTTGAGTATTGGTCCTTTTGTTCTTGTTTCTGTTGTATAGTAATCAACTACAGGCTGTTGCTCAATGAAACAATTGCTTGAGTACTCATTAGCAACTTAAAATCATAGTATGATCACATTTAGAAATGGTGCTATTCCCAGATAATTTAGCTATTAGTGCTTGATGATTACATCCTGTAATGTAGCTGTTGGAAAGTAGAACATTTGAACTTTCTAATTAAATATGTTTTGTAATATATACTTTGTATTACGTTGGTGAAATTTACGACCTAGGGATACACGCAGTACCTATAAACCGGGATGGAGGGAGTAGTAACTTCAGCTGATCATACCTTGCATACCTATGCTATTTTTGCACTTCGATATCTTATTTCCAATACCTTTCTGCAATTGTGTGCTGGTCTTATTGCAGCTGCTGGAGTTGGATCCTGAACAAGTGATTTCTAGGGGACAAGTAACATTATCGCAGAAGCAAACATTGATTGCCGATTGTTTAGAGAAGTCCTATGAAATTGCACTAGGATGTGGGCAGTTTGGCAATTGTCTGGTAAGACAAATATGCATATCCTTTGTTTGTTTTGGTTCTTCTCCATTTGCTATATGCACGGCAAGTTTCCTCCATCTTATGTCCACACTGCATGGTGATGGATGTGAAAAACTGAAAATGCATTACTACATAGATAGTGATGTACTGATATTAATCTTGCCTAATCACAGCTGATATTACACTAACTTCCAACTTTTACTAAGCATTGATCTTGAATAAAAAAGGACCAGCTCGCTGGACGAAGCTCCTGCTTTGCGTGGGGTTCGGGGAAAGGTTGGACCCACCTTGGGGTCTCTGTATGCAGCCTTTCCTTGCAGTTTTTGCAAGAGGCTGTTTACACGTCTCGAACCCGTGACCTCCTGGTCACAAGGCGACAGCTGTACCGTTGCACCAAGGCTCTCCTTCATTGATCTTGAATAAAAATACAATATATATGTTTCTACTTGATTCATGTAGTTATTTACTTATTTCAACTTTTAGTAGAATATTAAAAAATCTTCTTTGCGATGGTCAGTTTGTTTCGTCCAAATTACATGTTTACGTATACTTGTATTAGAAGAGATGTTTATATGCCTGAGGACTATAGGAGTAAACTGTTGAGCACATTTTACCCTTGTGCTTAAGAATAAGATAAATACTTAATTGGATCTTCTATGCCACTACAACTTTCGCAAGTTGGAGAAATGCCATTACAAAAACCAATGTTGGAAATATGCCACTACAACTCTCTCATACCTCTACCTATGCCATTTTGTCCAATACCAAGTTATACACTCTTATACACCTTTATATTAGTAACATTTTGTAACTGGACACGTCCATCTCTCAGTCAATTGACTGGATTACCAATCAACCAGACCCTCTCGCATGAAACGCGATGGCTTGTCGGAGGCGGCCACTGCTCGAGGTGATGGTGCTGAAGGGTGAGCGGCGGGAGTTTGTCGCTGCTGGATTAGGGCGCTGGAGGCGGGTGTTGGTGGAGGAGGGCGCTTCTGGAAGCGGCCCTGATTGAAGAGGGCGCGACGTGAGTCAGCCGCTGCTGGATTAGGACGCAGGTGGCCAGAGGCGCTCAACGCCGCGTCACACACGCCGGTGGGGACCGTATGCGAGCGACGTGGTTGCGGCGCAACCGCTGGAGGAGAGCGCCACGACTGCAGGAGCATACCCGGAGACCTTCCCCCCTTCTACAGAAAATCTCCGGCAGCCTCTACTAGCACCTAGATTCCAACCCCATAGACCAGCCAGCCAGCTCCTGTGCCTCCAATACTCCTTTTCTATTTCTCCTCCTGGTTCTATGCTTGCTATTGTATACGATTGGGTACAGGGAGGCAGATGATTGCTGTTGAATTATTGCAACAAAGATTTTGCTCCTTGCCCTCATGGAGATGTGTTCAACAGAAAATTCTATAGATTTTAATTGAATTTTGTATTAGATGCTTTTTGTATGAACATTGAACACTAACAAGATGAGCGAGGGTCTGCATATGTGCGCAGAACTGGCTAAAAATGTCACAGTAGTCTTGTATCAGTGTTGTTAGATTTTTTTAGCCAGTTCAATTTTTGTCCAAAACTTATTTATTTTAATTATTTTGGCTTCCGGACGACCTAAAAGTGCTGCCCAAATTTGGGCACAGGGGTAGTATGGTCAGTATTGAAATACATACTGGAATACAAGTATTTATTGAACCGTTATTCTCTTTAGCAAAGAAAATGGCATATATAGGGGTATGAGAGAGTTGTAGTGGCATATTTCCAACTTAGGTTTTTGTAATGGCATTTCTCCAACTCGCGAAAGTTGTAGTGGCATAGATACAATTAACATGAAGATAAATGGGTCTACGCAATCTGCAGAAGTTGTGGGATGTCAAAGTGCATTTGGTAGGGAGGGTTCGGCAGCTGACACCTGCAGGGACAGTTACATACGCACCTCACCTGGATAACTTTGACACTACATATTTTGTTTTGTTTTGTTTGAAGCCATGAATTTAACCTTCACTCCTTCGGTGGCCATCTTATTTATTAAAATTAGTCATTTTGCCCCTTAGGCTGTCAATGCCGATGCTATTGCGAAGTTGAGAAGTGAACTCGGAAACCAGCTAGCTGACAAGAGTCGGAATTTGAATCTGAGGCAAGTTTTAGTGTTTTACGTTTCCCAGTTTTTATATTGATCCATAGTTGTTTTTTTTTCTTGCGTCTTCTTTTCATCCATTATCTAAGAATAATTTTGACTTCACTACAGCATGATGTCATAAGCTCGTAATCTTAATTGTGCTCTGTTTTTCTCCTCAGAGCTATTGGCGCGGTGGTATATAAAGTTCCTGAGTTGAATAATGACCAGATGCTAAAAATTAGTCTCAGAAGTTTGGGTCAAGAAGACACAACTTCTATCTCTCAGGTACTTTTCTCACTCACTGATCTCTAAGGTTGCAGTGCCTTGGCTTGCGAAAAGTCTATGTCAAGACTTGTTGGCTTATAGAATATTTTGTTTAATTTTTTTTCTAGGAATACGGTGGTGGGGGGCATCGAAACGCAAGCTCGTTCCTGTTGAGTGTTGCAGAATTTGAGAGGTGGAAGGTTGGAGCTGAACCTTCCAACCCTGAAACTGCCTAGCTCATCCAGCTTTCTCTATTACTCCAATCAAGCAAGTGTTGAGGTTCAGAAAGAAGAACATACAAGGATGTGAGTAAGTAGGTTTTGTGTGTTGGGGCGTAGCGCATCATCGTGCAAAAGAGCGCGTAGGAGGCATTGCCTGCAGGTGACACTTTATTCAGCATTGTGCTGTCATGCCATGCCTCGTTGCTTGGAGGTCATTAGGTGGCTGGGGGGCAGGGCCTGCTTTACAAAGTTCACTGAAACTGCTGGGCATCCATGGCATAATTGTCGTACTTCTATAAGCTAACCTAGACCATGGACCCCTAGAACCAACAAGCTTGTACACTTTCTTAAGCAATTGTATTATTACTGTAATGGTGATTGGCAACTTGACAAAGATTTAGATGAACTACCCTGAAGTTTCTATATGATCCCTGTTTGCAATGCCGGATTTTTCTTGTGCACGTAAGGGATTCGAGCTAAGTAACGTGTAGTTCCTAGGGATTTACTGCACCTTGCAGGTGTCTGAAGTTAAGCAAGCAGTTTACAAAGGTGAGCTGCTTCGAAGTCGAAGTTGGCGCCTTGAGAAAGCATATGCTTGGGAGCATGGCGGCGTGCTCTTTTCACCAAGCATGCCATCGAAAATGATAAAACAAACCTCTGAGGCATAGTTTAGGGAAAAGTAAATTCTCGGCAAAACTATTTCAAAATCTAACCCTTTTGCATAGTGCCTGTTGCTGGAGCATTACCGTTGCACGGCGCTACATGCTTGCCAGCGTTGCACACCTAGCCGAGCAGCTCATGGGGCAAGCTGCTTCTTCTACACTTGGCATCTTAGTGTCTACTAGTGACTTTATTAGTGGCTTAGATACTATTAGATTGTAAGTAGATCTCAGTTGTTCCGAATCCAATCTCAGAATTAAAACATCCAGAGTTTCATAACAGTTGAATTTGCAGCCTCAACCATCGAAACTGTGGTAGCAACTAGCAATGCACACCTAGCCGAGCAGCTCATGGGGCAAGCTGCTTCTTCTACACTTGGCATCTTAGTGTCTACTAGTGACTTTATTAGTGGCTTAGATACTATTAGATTGTAAGTAGATCTCAGTTGTTCCAAATCCAATCTCAGAATTAAAACATCCCTCAGTTTCATAACAGTTGAATTTGCAGCCTCAGCCATCGAAACTGTGGTAGCAACTAGCAAAGCTATTAAAACGAGAGGAACAAACGTACAAAATTCATTCGTATGGCCATCATATGATGAGATTCTACCTCCTACGAGTGGCAGGCAGTACGAAATGGCACACATACATCTTAATTTTTCCAGAAAAAGGAAAACAGAAGAAGAATACATAACTCACAGGCACTCCAGTTGCAAGGTTCAAGTGAGATTAGTCATAGATATAACATGGGACTAGTATAAAGTGTCATAGAATATTACATGGGACTAGTATAAAGTGCAGAGACTCTTTCACAGTAATCCCCGTCTGCCTCCTTGATACGAGTCAAACAATCTCATTGCATCAACCAAGTTATAGGAAGTATGCAGATCATAAGAAATTAGAGGCTTCAGGAGATGTAGGAGGACAGAGTTAGCTCATGCTGCTTCGGTGGCTCAATGGCTGGCGGAGTACTTCACGCTCTAGCAGTGCCTGTGAAGCAACCGACCACATTAGTCACGAGTGCACGAGCCATAGTTGAGAAGGTAAGGAAATGTTAACTTCACGGTCATGGAATTTATGACTGAATCTTCAAGGTTGGGTCATTCTAGCAGTAAAATAGCATTTCGAAAAAAGAGAGGTATAAAAGATGAAACTGGTGTCTGAACACACAATTAAGGTTCAGCACAACATAACAGTCTTGATGCGTGATTTCAAATGATTCTAATATATAATGCCAAGTTCTTTCCCATAAAAGTGTCGCATTCTTTGGTTTATATATACACCAGATTCCCGAGTATGATCAATCATAATAATTAATAGTTACCTATCCATTTGCAAACTTCAGAAGCTGCTGATAAAAGTACAAATGTAAAAGAACTTCGACCAGAATAGATATCTGCCTTGCTTTTTTTCTTTTCTTTCAAGCAGTATCATCCTGGCATCCACACTACATTCTAACAGCAAGGCAATACGAACTTTTGTTAGCAATTGGTTAATTACATTTTTTCTGTGGACAGTTCTGTACACGAATGATCAAATTCATCTGCGCAGTTTGCTACCTCCAGGCCAGAGCAAAGGGAAAAGGGACATGAAGGTTAGGGTAATTTGATCTTTTCATGCAGGCAATTGACTCTAAAGAGACGAGCGTTATGGCCATATCCAGAACAGGTATGAACAATCCCAAACAACAAAATATGAAACCTCAATGAGATGAGTTAAACTTAACAGATGAATATCAGCCTGACAAGTCAAAATTTATAAACCTTTTGCAACCCAATTGGTTGACATGCAAAAATGGGGAGGAAGAAGATGAACTCAGCATGAATAACAAACAAAGAATTATCAGCGATATGACCTCGAAACAAGCTAAGGTTTAACCTATGATCTTTACTCTTTATAACTGTCAACAACTTGGCCATATGAAAATTCTATCAGTAACTCCTAATGTAGCCTCAGTGGCTGGGTTCAAGTGTTGATTGCCGATAAGGAAATCTTGAGTAAACAGAACTAACTGTGTCCCCCTTAGAGCAGGATATGTTTAGATTTAAGGTGCAAGATTTACCATGAAGGTGCCCTTTGACTACAATTTATCTTAAACACTTTCACAATGGTTTTACATACAAAGTATGTTAACTCTGCAGCTATAATATTGTTGAGTAAAGTACAGTGAAACTAGTATAACATAAAAAAACAGCACAACTATTAATTATATCGATCAAGCAAAGAGGAAAATGATAACTAGTTACTACTCCAGCAACCATATATATGAATAATACACAGAATCATGCTACTCTAATGTAAAGAGAGGCAAATACCGGCAGTATAGAAGTTTGTGAACGGATGATAGGCGGTATTCTGATCGCAGGTTCCATGATGATTCTCGACTTTCATTGACTCAAGTTGAACGATGGCAAGGACGCGTCTGAAGGGGTCACTGTCCGAAGGTTTGTGCATAGACATAAAAATTGCATCGGCATCCTCAGCATACCCCACTATATGTGTATGATCAGCCTTCCGACCAAGCATCTCGTCCATTTCAATGGTCTTCCGCGGCACCCATGTGTCAACACCGTGACAATCGACCATGTGCTCCCACAATTGGAAACTCGGGTACGACAATATGGCAAGGCCAAGACCACCATCCTCTCCCCGGATGATCTGGATTTGGCTATCAATGGGGCAAGTAGGAGGCTTGCTGATCACAGTGAGGCTCTGATGATCCAAATCGAACTTGAGTATTCCATCGTCACCCGTTCCATATAGGCACCAGTAAAGAGCATTGCCGATGAGGGTGCAGTGTCGATGGCCAACATAGCCGGCACATGGCTCGGCCGACGAGATGAGGTCTCCCCACATGCCACTTTCTCGGTAGTACACCCGGGCGACGGCTACCTGAGCACGCTTATCGGTGCCTACCATGACCACCATGAAGGGGCTGGTGTGGCAGTCTCCGTGCACGTGGTCCTGGTCGTCGCCGGCAGCGCAGAGCACCGCCGCAGAGGCGTCGGTGGAACCATCTCGGGTGAACACCGGCGGAACGAGGATGCGGTGTGTGTCTCCCGAGACAGGCTCAAACACGAGGAGAGCATTTTCCGTCCGGTTGAGGAGGAGGACGCGTCCATGGCGGCACCCGAGGACGCTCCAGCTGAAAAACCCGTAGGCGCTGAGATCTAGGGAGAAGCGGTCGGAAGGGATGCGGTCGGGAGGGTCGAGCAGAGGCCTGAACTTGAGTTTCCTGGCGCACTCCTCGAAGACGCCCAGGATGGGGGGCCTCCGGTGGTGGGTGCGGAAGCGGCGGCGGAAGGCGGAGTCGGTGGCGAAGTTCCGCCAGCGCCTGCAGACGAGGGATGCCCGTGGGAGAGAGGAGGGCTTCGGGGGCAGGCGGATGAGTATCTCGGCCAGGAGATCTTCGTCGTCCAGCGGCCCCAACGCCGGCGAAGTACGGCGGCGGCCGGCCATCTCGGCGCCGCCCTCGCTACTCGAATGGGGAATTATTTTGGAACGGTACTCATAGCTCGTGTTCTAGTTATTTCCCTTTTACGTACTGGTTAGAGCGTCTCCAAGAGCATTGCTGGGGACTGCTAAAAACTGCAAATATAGCAATTTGCTTTAAAAATAATGCTTCAACAACATTTGTATAAGTAGTCCTCCTTCACAAAATTATACCAAGCTTGCTATATTTGCTATTTTTTTAAAAAAAAAGCTCGCTATATTTGCCTCTCCACTTTGTAAATATACAAAGTCTGGAAGCACTTTGTATAACTTGTGAAGCGAGGCGCGAAAAAAGCAACTAACAAGCCGGAGGTCTCCACTCACGCCCAACAGCCCTTGTCCCCGCCATCTCCAGCCATCGCTGCATAGCCACCGTCGTCCTGCCTCCGCCGCCATCTCCCACGCCGTACCGAACATCCCGCTGCCCACCCATCTCCTCCCGTGCCACATCGGAGCCCCCAACCTTGAGCACGTACCATGGCCGGATTTACCAGCGCTGTATCCATCGATTTCGGATGGATTCCATCTGGATTGGTCCCTCCCACGGCCGTCAGGAGTCTCCCTCCTCCGACCGCTTGCCAGGTGTGGGTTGCTCATGGCGGCCGTGGCGGGTACCGCGCCACTGCTGGCTTCTGCGGGTGGGTGTCTAGCACGGGCAAGAGACATGGGCGGCCGAAGGGCATGTGGCTGGTGGGAGGGCGGCGTGCATGTCGCTCATGGTGACCGGTCGTGCGGGGAAGAAAGAAGAGGAAAAGAGGAAAAGAGGAAAGGGTGAAAAAAATATACAATAAAGAGAAAATAGTTTGGACAGGCAAGTGTGCAATTTCGGATTGCTATTATACAAAGGCTAGGAAAGCAAAATTTGGTGTGGATTGCTATACCTTCTCTCTCTTTCTTATATAGCAAAATTTTACCAGTCCATCATAGCAATGCTATTGGAGATGCTCTTAAGTAGTTGAGCTCCTATATTATCCTAACGTAGAACATCTCCAACAGATCTCTTAAACCGCAAATCCTAAACATGAGGTTTCATCCAATGGAGCAGAGCGAGGCCTTTTTCATCTAAAAAGGGAAAAAGCCTCCGCGACAACGCGGACTATAAATTTTAAAAAATATCGGGGGAGACATTAACCATTACAATTCAACCTTGATAATCCAAAATGCGGCAAAATCAACATTGCAACTCATATTACATTGCAATTCATATTCCTAAACTAACAAAATGTGCTGCCATAACATGTTACATAGAAAAATTTGGCTCCGGGATGCTCACTGGAGCCTAATGTCGTGGCGGGGACGTTGTGGATGCGGCGACGCGACCTTCACTCATCATCGCTGACGAGGTCCTCGTACGGCTGCTCGCCTGCTCCTTCGCAATCTGCCGCCTCTTTGCCTTCTTCTCGGCTTCGTGGCGGCTCGCCGCCTCGACGAGACATACAACGGAGGGGAGTTCCACGTTGACGATGAAATCTCCGTGCGAAAGGGTCGGCTTGTCATCCAGCGTGGCGAGGAGGGCAGGGAGGTCCGCGCCATCGACATAGTCGCTGGCGAAACGTGGCACTGGCATCGTCAACCTCCATCTGCAGCGCCAGCAGCGATGCACGTGACGGCCGTGCCCGCTGCGAGAGAAACGCAGGCGGCAACGTCATGTCGTGCTTGAGGTAGCAGTAGGAGCCGTGGAGGCGGGCTACGTCCGATGCGACCTTCTGCGCCTTCGCCTTCTTGCTCGAGCCACCGCCACTTGAGCTCTTGCTGCGGCCGTGCGAGGACCTTCCGCGGCCAATCTGGCCACCCCCGGAGTCGCTCGAGGACCTCCCAGACACCATTTTAGCGCAGGGCGTGCCAATCCGGTGACAACCGGTGACATGGGTATGCCTTATTGGCTTGCAGCTTGTGTAACCCTAATGCATATTCGGGTGAAGCCCATGAGACCAAAGGACGGAAGTAACTAAGCCCATAAGCCAAGGTGTGCCACTAGAGCACCTCTTTTCCCCGAAACCCTAAGTCCATCACCCATGGAGATTTCCAAGATCACCCCTCTGGCGCCGTTTGTGGGAAATCTAGGCGTTGGAGCCATGTATTCAGCCTTTTTTTTTACTTCACCAAGCAGCAGCTCGATGGTTGTTGGTGGCTAAATCAAGTTCGGCTTCATTGACTTTCTTCCACACCCACCCGCCCTTCTCCCGGTCTTCGACAACCTTGATCACGGAATGGATCTGACGATCGGAAGTCTAAGCTTCCGCGTCGAGTTGAGAGGCTCAACTCGCCTATCTAATCTGATATGTTCAGATTCGTCGGCGGCAACTGCAACACCAACAACAACGACATCATTTGTCGGCTCATCCAGCGAGGTAAACTCGTTGATCGACTATGTTAGCAACATTAACTCCACCTCAAGTTGGGGGATCTCGCCGATCTATTCGACGACGTCTCCTCCTCCGATGAAAGCGAGTCGCCATCAAATCAAGCACTCCAAGATGCAGACTCGACGGACGTCATCAACCACGATCTACACGACTACATCGACTCCGATATTAGGGAAGCCAAATCGAACTCAGAAGTTTTTACTAACGATGTTTATCGAGCACATCATCAGGTGTACGCAATCATCAAGGGGGACTCTGTGGAAGGTTATGAGGATTTAGATTCACTTGGCAACCCGCTCGTCAGCTCCGTTGACCTCACTCGCGGTAGCAAGTACCAGACACCACCCGAACGGAAATCAGGGTGATCAAGATAATGATGGCCAGAACGCGGCTCCGGGGGTAGGGATGGCAATGGGCACCCATCACCCGTGTACCCGGCGGGTAAAAACCCAATGAAATATGGGTATGGGGTACAAAATTACCCATGGGTATACAAATGAGAAAATATTGTACCCATTGCATAGAGTGGGGATGGGTATGGGATGGTAGAACCCATACCGTGTACCCATTCAATATGCTGACATGTGGGGTTTTATATAATATGGGTGAGATAAAATAAAGGTTGCTAATGTGTTGATTTGCCTGATTGTTGCACACGATCAGTACTCAGTTCACGATCAGTATATGATTGACAACCAGTATGAAAATATTAAGTTGATTAACATTTATTTGATGCTTAATTTTTTCTTCCTTTTGTAGCGTCACTGTGTTGCCTGCCAAAACCCACCGGCGAGCAGCGATGAGCAACACGAAGAGCCGGGAGGCTCCCAGGACTGCTGGTGGCCCCTGGTCCCTCGGGCGACGGCCCGCAAAACTCCGGCACACGTCCTGGCTATTGCGAGGGCGTGCCACCTGATCTATACCTGGTCAGGAAGGTGATGGATTGCTTCAATTAGTTTCATGCATGGCAGACACGTAAACATTAAATACGAGCCCCGATCGGCTCTTAGATTACCCTGTGAATCGGCTCAAAGAGCCGATTAACCCATGGTTCACGTTGGATTTACGATAACATGGGGATCCTGCTTTATCAATACCAAGTTAAATCGATCTACGACAGTCTAGGGTTTTCACCGCATAACCGGAACATCCTACACGTAGTTGAGCCTGGCAGATACGAAAGATAACAGAAAACTAGTCCTAGAAGAGGCCTAAAAACCAACATAAAGTCGATTCCCGGAACAATCCCTCTAGGATCGGCAATCCATACCTTACGCACTACTGGATCGTTCAACCCGTTTGCAAGGCCTAATCATGCGGATATCAAACTAATCCTTGGAGAACAAGGAACAACTATAACAGATCAGATCTACTAAATAAAGACCAAGCAAGATGCTGCCCTTACACCCAAGATAGGTGCAAAGGCAGCTAAATATTGAGGGGCAGCATAGCTATGCAAGCATATCAGACAAGTATCGACGTTAGCCCCAAAACATCCATGATAACGGTATTGCTCGCCATCAACAAGGCTTCAGTACGAGCAATACAAGACAACGAATAAACTGATACTGCCTAGATCGCAAGCAGCATGACGCTTACCCGGAAGAAACCCTCGAAACAAGGGGTGGCGATGCGCCTAGATTGTGTTTGTTGTGAACGTGATCGTCCTCCTTTCTCAATAACCCTAGGTACATATTTATAGTCCGTAGACTTTCTATCTTTGGAATAAACCTAACTGTGTACGACTAAACTCTACCATAATATACACATATACGGGCAATCTAGCCCAAACTCTCGTACAAGGCCGATTCAGAAACACCTTATGTGTATGTCCTCTAAGCCCATCTCAATCACGGCCCATCTCCTGTTTTGGCTAAATTCTGGTGATAACACATGCCCCCTGGTTTTGGCAATAATAATTCCAAAACCACTCTGTTTTCCTTCATCGGGCTTCGCGTTGCAGAGCAGAACCGCTTCAGTGTCCTTCCATCATGATGCCTTGTCTTCTCAACTTCTCCGTACTGCACGATTGACAGTTTTGGCACCGCACCCTCGGAAACTGCCCGAGCATTGAATCATCTCCCACTATATCCCATTTATTTATCCTCATCCGAGCAGTTCGCCTCTTCATCCTCCTGTTCCGCATTAGCAATCGAAAAAAAACCCTCCTCTGCACCATGGACTCCTCCTCTGCCTCTTCGGGTCTCTCCTTCCAATCCTCCTCCTCCAGCGAGCCGGCGCCGGAGTACGACCCGATAGCGGCATACGAGGCCCGCGCCCCAGAGTGGTGGGACGAGAGGGATTGGGACTTCACCGTCGGGTCAGAGGATGATGAATCCTTGACCGACGGGGAGGATAACCTCCAGTTCCTCGTGGATGGGGAGTTGGAGGAAGAGAGCGACGACGACGCCTTCTCCTGGGGCGCGGACCTCCCCTCCGACGAGGAGGATGAAGCGGAGGATGACACCTCCTCCGACGAGTACCCGCCGGCGAAACGCTTCCGCGCCGGGTCGGAGGACGACGACGACGACGAAGACGAAGAAGAAGCCCCTGCCAACAGCTTCAGCAGCAGCGACGAAGACATCGCCGGCAGCAGCGCCGATAGCGGCGAGGACGGCGACGACGAGGGCAGCGACGGCCCCTAGATTAGGGACTACTAGAATAGGACTAGTAGTAGTACATTAGGCAGCAGATCCTCCTTTTGTGAGCAACTGGCTCTTCTTGTAAAAACCCCCTTTTAATCAATGAAGAAGGCTTCCATGTTTGATTTTCCCGATTGTCAAAATAGGTCAACGCACAAAGAGCCGATAGCAACGCATCGGCCTTTTACCATGACACGCCAGTAAGGCCAGCCTCAGTCACCTATTTAGACAGGTCCAAGCGGCCATTCCCCAAATTCAAACGGTGACCTGATGCCTGCTTGTGACAGTTTGTACCTCTAGAGTCGATGGCTGCGCATCGGCTTTTTAGTTCTAAAGTCGATGTCAGTGCATTGGCTGTGCTTTGCATATTTAATTTTTTTTACTGGCCGATTTCATGCATCGGCCCCCATATTTCACTGTCCGTCATCCCACATACTTGGGAAATATTTCTTGAGATGCTGACCATTGACAGCCACTGGGAACTTCACACCGCTCAGCTCCTCGAGCATGTATGCGTTACCCTTTAAAACTTGGTCGACCCTGTACGGCCCGTGCCAATTTGGAGACCATTTACCATACACTGCATCCTTAGTCCCCAATGGCAATACAACTTCCCATACCAGATCACCAACGTGGAACTCCTTTGGTCTCACCTTCTTATTATATGCGCGAGCTACCTTGGCTTTGTTCTCTTTAATTTTCTCAAGTGACCAAAGTCTAAGTTCCGTTAAATCCTCAATGCTATCACTCATCAGGGCTGCATATTCTTCATTTGTTAAATCATTCTGAAACGTAATACGTCTCGACCCAGCCGTGATTTCCCAGGGCAATACGGCTTCTTGTCCATAGACCAGATGGTATGGCGAGGTTTTTATCACTCCATGACATGACATGCGATACGCCCACAAAGCCTCTGACAATACCTCGTGCCAACGTCTAGGGTGCTCGTCGACTTTCCTCTTAACCAGCTTGATAAGGCTCTTGTTGGATGCTTCAGCTTGCCCATTTGCTTGAGCATAGTATAGAGACGATCGGATCAACTTAATTCCCATGTCCTCGCAGAACTTTCTAAACTCGCGAGAAATGAAGACCGAACCTCCATCGGTCGTGATAGTCTGGGGGATCCCGAACCTATGAATGACATGTTCTTTCACGAAATTGATAACATCTGTTGATGCTACTGACTTCATAGGGACGGCCTCCACCCATTTAGTGAAATAATCTGTAATGGCCAAAATCCACACATGGCCTTTGCTCGATGGAGGATTGATTTTGCCGATCATATCCATGCCCCAACCTCGAAACGGCCAAGGCTTGATGATGGGGTTCATTGCTGATGCGGGTGCCATCTGAATTTTCCCAAACTTCTGACATGCTTGACACCCTTTATAGTACTTAAAACAATCCTCAAGCATGGTGGGCCAATAAAACTGTGGTGACCCGGCATACCACTGCATGGTGTAGTATGCAAGTCTGATATAACACCAATGAAACACCGTTCCACTAGTATTATATCGCTCAGAGTGGTACAACAGAAACATATGCGGGTCCAAGGCATGTCTATAGAATTACAACATTGACTCTGTTACATAAGATCATCACAGACCTCCTACTTTACAATGAGGTAAAACCGCAAATAACTCCGGAAGAACGACTCGTAGACTAGTCTTATCACGAACTCTATTTGTAGAGTATTTAACTAGCTACGAGAGGCTATGAATAGATTCTAGCTAAATAGGAGCTAAGTTTAGGAAGCTAGTTCCTTTCTATTGCTAATCTAGGTTTCTCCTTGTTGGATGTGGTATCTGCCTCCTCTGACAGGTTCCTGTCCCTTGAAGTAGTTGTTGACTCCTCGGTCTTCGTGTTGCACTGTAGATCCTCTTTCGGTGCCTCCATATCTAAGCAGGGGATTTAAGAGTGGGATGAGTACGAGCGTACTCAACAAGTTCATTATAGGAAAGAGGTGTTTAATGCACTAGCTACAGCATTAGACCAGAAAGTCTAATACCAATGCAGGTTTTCATAATCATTTCTTCAAGAGGTTGCTTTTATTCAGAAGAACTATGTCCGTCAGCCTTCACCGGTTTACTAGAACTTCATGGAGCTCCTTTCCGGCCGCGTTCGCAGCTCCATATCCCGGAACAGGGAGTGACAGGTCACGGTTCTTTACACTCTGCAGAGGTGTGTTGCTTTACCCATAAGAGATCTTAACCTTGGTGCCAACCGGGTGATCTTCCCGTCCACACTTCCTATGGTGTGAGGCCCGGTATAAGGTCTAGCCAATCATGTTCCTCCGCTACCTCGAACACCCACCCTTTGTTGCATACCCCGACCCTGGGTCCTCGTCGGTCCTCTTATACCACTTAAGGATGGACCCCGACCACGACAACAGTTTGGGATCGAACCAAACTCCTTCGCCGGTAGCTGCAACCCATCATAGACCGCAATACCGTGGGGACTTTAGGCTTCCCCAGCCCACCGCTTGCACTTCGAGCGACAAGTGTCTACGGACTATGCCGTGGGGACTTAAGGCTTCCCTAGCCCACCGCTTGCCCCGACGGATACAAGTGTCTACGGTAAAGCGCATCCGTTGATGAACGAGAGGTGGAAACACTTTTGACTACTCCGTCCCACTCCGGATCTTATGGTTAACACGGATATTACGGCACAAGAATCATCTGGCGACATTTGTTGTTTAATCCTAGATGGATATAAGCCCGTGCAATGGAACCTCCACCATATCAACACAATCCATGGTTCCATTGCCCACCACATAGTCATATTCATAGTTATGAAAGTAGTGGTTTTGATTTTTGTGCAATAGTGATAACCATAATACTTTGCAAGTAATTTGATAAAAATACTCAAATGACATGAGCAAGTGATGAACTTGCCTTTCTTGACTGCAAGATTATGCAAGCAAGGTCTTCGATACGCAATAACTCCAAATTCTGAAATAGCATCATCGTCCGGTAAGGACGATGTTTAAAAGATTGGCAAGGATGCAATAATGCATAAGTATGAGATGCAATCGCTCTAAACGTGACCTAACCCCAATGATTTAGGATCAGTGAGTTGTAATGATTGGTTTAGGGTGTGTTGCACTTTTAAAGTGATTTACATACAAGGTTCTTATTCAGGTGTGGTTACATGGTATCATGAACAGGTGTCTGCAATATATAATAACAATAATATTAATAGCACACAACTATAACATTTGGTATAATTCTAACATGTAATGCATAGTGGTTGGTTTTAGCATTATATGGCATGGTTAATGATTAATTATTATATACTTCAAAAGAATAACTTTTGAAGAACATGTTCTTTAATAAAGAACAAGTATGATAATTAGGTTTGTGGGTTTTATGGTTTTCTATGGTTCCAATTAGTTTCTGGAGTAATTATTAGATGGATCTCAGGAAAGTTGGATTCATCAACCCTAAGGCTTGTAAGTTTGAGTTAAGCCTAAGTATCCTAAGCAATTGTTTATACAAGGTTACAATCAAGGTTGATTCATCTGACTGGTGATTACTAGCTAGGGTTTATAGGTTCTTATAAGCAGGGTTGGTGATGATTCCTTATTTTCTTCAAAAGAATAACTTTTGAAGAACATACTTCTTAAATAATAAGAAGTATATCAATTAAGGTTGAGGTTACTCTCTATTCTCTTCAAAAGAATAACTTTTGAAGAACATACTTCTTAAGTAATAAGAAGTATTACAATTAAGGTTGAGGTTTTCTTTTATTAGCTATTGGATCTCTAAGTAGAGAATGGTTGGTTCCTAAATGGGATAGTTCATAAGTATCTCACACTAGTAGGGTTTAGTGGAACAGGGTTATGTAATGTAGATTAGTAGGTATGGTTGCTATTATGGTTCATCACAATGGTGTGATGCTAATTAGGGATAAATAATGATGATGGTTTTGGTAATAGGATTTAGGGTTTACACTTGGTTGACCCTACCTGATTATTTAGGTCTGAGGAAGATGAATATATGGGATACCCATATATTAGTGATGGTCAACTACATTTTATGTGACCAAGACTAGTGTTTAGTTGCTACTATGGTTCTATGATTTGAAAGAAGGTACCATGATCACATGTGCTAACCTAGGGTTTAGGTTAGAAGCAAACTAGAGTTTCCATGTAATAATGGAGCTAGGGTTCCTAATGATATTAGGGTTTTAGGGATCACATGAAATGATGAGTTCCAAGTTTTCTTTCTTATGGAACTAGGGTTTTCTATTTACCATGGAGTTCTATGATTAATAACTTCATTTTGAATTTTGAAGTTATTAATAACTTCTAAATAAAAATAATATTGAATTTGGCATTTTATTATTTTTGTAATGGATTAATAATTAAGATAATTATTAATTAGGTTTTAAAATCCTCCTAATAAGGATTTAATAAGTTAATAGTAAAGGAAAGTTAATTTTAATGTTTTCCTTAATTACTTACTGGTTTTTATTTATTTTATGAAGTTTTCCTAATTATTGAATTTTAATTGAATCTCTAGAATTAAAATTAAAGGCTTAATTAACAAGTATTAAATAATGAAATTTTTATTAAAAATAAAAATTTCATTTTATATTTTTATTTGATAGAGTTTTCTTTTCTAAGAATTTTAATATCTCATTTATATTTTTCCGACTTAATTTGGATTTTCTAAATTCATTTGAAGTGGCAGTAATTTACTGAAATTAAATTTTAAATGGGATATACTAAATGTACTGGTGGAGGTCTACCCGTGTGGCTGACTGGTGGACCAAGGTGCGTGGACCAAGTCAAATGCACAGGAGGCCCACGGCCACATCACCTCTTCCCGGCGGCTTGACGCCGGCGGGCAGACGGCGACGGCGCTGTCGATTTGAGGCCTCCCAGGATACCTGATTCGGTGTTTCTGAACCTTCTCAACGTGCTGGATACGATGGTGGTGGCTCCGCCACCTATTGGTCACCGGAGAGAGCTCCGGCGAACCCTACTGCGGCGGCGCACTCCGGCAAGATCTTGAATCAGAGCTACAAGCGGCCCTAGGATGCGGTAAAAGATGCTAGAGACGTGGGAGCTCACCCTGATCCTTCCTAGAGAGTCGCCGGAGTCGATCGGAGACGAGGTCGACGGTGATTTCCATTTTCCGGCAGAATACCGGCGAAAGGGAATGGAGGATTGGCGGCTTCTGAGATCTCCTCTTCTTGATTCCTTCCACCAGGATGCTCACCAGAGTCGGGCGCATCTCCACAACTAGGCGCCGGACCGTGAGGTGGCTCCTATCGCCAGGTTCGTCCTCGACACCGGCGATCGTTCACAGAGGGGTGTGAGAGATTGAGGTCTCCAGGGAGGAAATGGAAGGATGGAGATGAACAAGAGCATCACGGCGGTCCTCCTGGTGGTTTTATAGAGCGTGAGATGGTCGGGAACGACGGCACGACGGCGATGGTCGGCTCAGATACACGACGACGTCGGCAAGGTGTTGGGACGTGAATCTTGGCGCACCGCCTAGCAGCGGATGCCAAGGGAGTTCGTCTCGGCTCTGGGATGGTCATTGGCGTCCGGGGTCGAGTTTATCGGCGACGGGGACGTGGCGACCGACATCTCCGTGCTGGCGAGCTCGGAGAAGAGGAAGAAGGCGTTTGCCTTCCTCACGGGAATACCGATTCGGTATTGGGTTCAATTAAGTCGTCTTGTGGGCTGCTAGGTGGGCTTCTAGGTGGGCTGCTCCGTGGGCTGCACGTCCAGGTGAGGTCCATCTCTTTTCTGTTTTTATTTTTCTGTTTTTAATTCTGTTTTATATTTGCTAATTTGAATTCATATTTTATCACTTTTCTATCTTGCAGGTATTTCATTATGTTAATTCAATGAGGATGTAGTGCAATGACTATTACACCACCCTCCTATCTGAAGAACATATTTTGTATTGATTAAACTTCATACATGTGGGCTTGTTCAAAATAACAAATAGACATGATTTTATATTTTTTATTTTTATTTCATGTCTCACTTGTGAATCAATTTATTTGGATTGTTATAATTGATGTTTTCAACTCAAATTATTTTAGAGGTTGTTAATAGGGCTTGGCTTCTATTTGATAAGTGATTGACTTATAGGTGATGTTATGTGAGCACTAATTTATTAGGGCTTCCCTAATTTTCTATCATACCCCTTTTAAGTTTATTGTTATTGTTATATTTTAACATCACCATGAGATGCCTAGAGTAAAATATTACTCTCTTCATGGTTTGATCTTGGTTATAAGAATAGGTGGTTAATTACCACACATGGGTTTCAATTGTGATTTTAAGCACTAGATGTTTCTGAGGTTTAATTAGTGAAGCATAGAATTTAGCTAATGAGCAATTCTAGGTCCTAATTATATTCACCTAATGGCATGTGGTTTGGAACTCAATTATGACCTGGTTCATGTTATGATCACCATAGTGATACATAACTAGGGTTGAGGTTTAATTCTAGGTTGTAGAGATGAGATGACACCATATAGCATGTGCTAGGATTTAATCTCCCCTAACCATGATAAGGTGGTTGATTACCTAACATTTCATGTTCTCCTTTAGTTACTAAAGATCCGAGAATTGGTTCTATTTGATTCCACTATTGTTATCCTTAATCCATTATTAAGTAACTAAAGTAGATATGGTTCTTTTTATAGTTAACTTTGGTTCTAATGATGAATTGTTTCTCATCATAAAAAGTATAGAGTTTAACTCCAAGGTTTTCTTATGTCATTAGTTGAGGAATGAATGGAATATAGATGTGGTAGAGTTATACCTGTGATCACCAAGTGGTTCACAAGTTAAGGTTGGAGATCTAAGCCTAGGGTTGTTTATTATTGATCTCCCTATAATTTCATGTGGCTAATGATATCTTCTTATCCTATTAGGGTTTAACTTATCCTCACATACTTCAAGAGCATGATCATGGTTAGACATGATCCACTTATTCTTGATATCCTTACCTCAAGTTCTTAAGGTTTATGATCATCACTCAATTTATAATGATCAAGGTTTGGATTCCTAAAGTATTTCTAATGGAAGGGTTTATTCTAGGGTTTATGGTGTATTCACCATATCTTAATAGATATCAAGTCTAAAATTCCACTTGGCTATCTTGGTTGAATTAATCTTCTCCTTACTTTATCAATTCATGGATATGGTGTTATTCCATGTGATAGTAGGTTATCTCACCACTCCATGGTGAAATGGTTTATAACCAAATACTTTAGTTCAATGGTTGTCCTCTATTCTTAAATAAATAAAGCTAGGATTAGTATGGATGGTCTCTCTCTCCTTTGGAATGGACTTGAATAATATTCTGGGGTTCTTCTTTAAAGTTGATGATTTAAATGCTTGGATGTATATCCAAGGTTTAGCTCAAGGTTTGTCATTGCTTCTCTAAATAAAAATATAGAGCTCTCACCTATCTGATTTTGATGTATAATAATTTGAACTAAAGAAGAATTATATTCCTTAGTTGGATCTCCTTGTCTTGTTTTCAAGATTAAAGTAGTATGAATACCATGAGGTTCATGGTAGGATCAAGGATTAGATTCAGACATGGAAAAGATAAGTTAGGAATAGTTACTCCTAATTATTGTTACTTGATTTACAATTAAATAGATACTCATATGTTGTGGCAAGGATTATCATATTATAATCTTTTATAAGATCAAGCAATTGATCATTGAGTAAAGTGTTGTGGTGTTGATTATTAGTTCCATTTGATCTAACCCCTTAGATCAAATTATCTCTCCCCAAAACAAAGTTTTAACAAAGTCACATTGAGGTTTATAGCGCTTGACTTGATGAGCTACTTCAATTCCACCAAGGTCAAGTGAAACTTCGATCATCTTGTGATCTGTTTTACTTTAAAGCGCGAAAATTCCCCAGATTTTCTATGCATGAATGCAATGCACACATCTGTTTCCTCTAATTTTGTAACCCCATTACCTGGGATATTACAGTCTCTACCCCTTAAACTAAACTTCGTCCTCGAAGTTTGATCTCTCTCACGTTTCGGAGTGTGGATCTGACTTGTGCAGACTACGACTTTTCTCGAACTCCATGGTGATCTTACTGGATATAATTGAATACTTCCCTTGTCCAGATTCTTCCTGGAATCCATTAGTGTTTGACATCAAACAACTATTACTTCCTTTACTTCCATGATTTCCTCCAATATTATCAGCTTGTTTCCCTTCTCATTGAATATTCAATGATTGGGACTTCTTCTTGTCCTGGCAGTCTTAATTGGGGACTATTTGAATAACATTCTCCTATTTGATAAAATAGGTCTTTGTTCTTCTCTTACTACCAAAACTACAATAATGGTACTTGGTAAGGTACTACTATGGAATTGATCATGGTGATTTATTCCTCTAAGAATGGATTAGACTCAATTAGTCCATCCAATCATGGTTTATATTTGATACCTATACTATTTTGGGTTATTTAGGTTCCATGAAAGGAATCATTCTATTCGTCTTTGATATTGGTATGTTCAATCTTCTTCATTCTTTGACCATCTTGGCTTTATTGGTCTATGGTATTTTCTTCGTCCAACTTTATTAAACTTTGCTGACTTGAGCTATCGTACTTCTGAGTAAATATTACTCACTTGCTCAAGTTATAATTCCCTTCTTACGTCCTCGAGGTATGAACCTCGGCTTCTGGTCTGACATCCTTCTGAAAGTAGTGTTTAATAATCTTATGAAAATAAGATCGAACTACCTCTCAGTTCAGACCTTCTTCTTCTATCTTGCTCACAGTATTGAGTCATTGTGCATATAACTCAATCTTTACTCTACCCTTAGAGTTTTCTTATGGTCTTCAGCTCCTTTTTCTTCCAACCATTGGACTTGTGGTTAGAATATTGGTCTATGTCAAGTTTATGGTTTGTACTCTTATAAAGTCTTGTGGAGAATATCTATGTGGTGTATCCACTCAATTGTGGACATCCATCATGAATCCTTTAACTAAATGTTTAAAGGTCTTAATTATTTGACTGACAAAATTTTTATTTGTTCACAAACTTTTGTTACAAATAATTAAATCGTGGACTATTTGTATTACCAACTGATACCGGCTGTGGTTATTATACCAACTGTGGCTATTTGATATCTAAAAATGGATTCTATTATAGGTTCTTATAAACTGATCGAGACATCTTCTATTTTATCTAGCAGTATTGATATTGTACCAATTGTGGTCTTCGATATCGACTATGGTCTTCTTATGTCTTCTATGGGTTCATAGATCATCTTTCTTTCTTCGAGGGTTTATTGTTGCAAGAGAACCACTAGCTGACACTATGATTATAGTATTCGAAGTGATTTCCCATGCATTCCCTCTTCTATGTTGACTATGGATCTGCTTGAGCTTCACCATAATCACCATATTCCTAACCTTCAGGCTTCTCATGTACTAAAGTACTCCTCTATTGAGGTAAAGCATGAATGTTGATTGGCACTTCCTTCAGAGTATTGTGGTTGCTTCCCACAACTTTGTTTCCTTTATCTGATGAACCTTCATGTTGTCTTCAAAATATATAGAATTCATCACTTCCCCACACGTTTACCATTACCCTCTAGATCTATAGCATCAAGTAAGGACTTGATATTGCAACATGCATTTGCATATCAACGTCAAACTTCATGTATGGATCTAGTCAAACAATGAAAATCCAATAAAATCCAAGAAGATTCAGCTTTGTGTTTATAGTACACATCATCATAAGCCTGAATATGATTGTTGAGTAAGACATCTCTAAACATCAGGCTCTGATGTGTAGTATAGAACACCACCTAATATAGGTTTATATCGTGATACTTAGCACGAATATCGGGAATTCTACTATTTGTCTCAACCTTTACCTTAATTGCACATTTGCAATGAGATAAACTTGAAACAAAGTGGTCTACGATAGTTGTGGTTAACCTAATTTTCTTTGGAAGTACTAACTTAGCTTCCATTTTGTTGAGGACTACTTCAATGATATGTCTGGTTCTAAATTTGCTAATCTAAACACATAACTATGGAAATGTAACTCCTATTCTTCCAAGTGTTTCTATCATAAGTCTATGGTCAGGATGTGCTTGGCACACTTCCCTTATTTTTGGAACACAGTTCTTGCACTATTATCTGGTTTATTATTGTTCTCCTCCTAATTATTTATAATGTTCTATTCCATCACATAATGATTCTCAAGTGAATCATATATGATTAACAACTCTACCATGTAAGTAATCATATTTTATTCATATCTCTCTTCCTTATCTCCCATGATTGACTCATCATGGTCTATACTACCTCACATGACTCATAGTTCTCACTTGTTATCAATTGTTTTACAAGTTGAGATATTTTACTTACTCATTACTTAGCTTGGTCTACATTCTCTATTAGGGTATCTTAATTATCTACATCACTTGTTATTACTTCTAGTGCAGGTCTGAGTAATTCTTATTTAACTATAACATGTGTTGGTACACCTCTTCCAATAGGATATCTTCCTTATGGTTGTATCCTCTCTTTGGACTACCATGAATTGTATACCAACTATGATCTACTCATCTATTATTTTAAGGACGTATTGATGTGCTACATGTTTTGCATTAGCTAACTAACTTTGGAAGGATAGGTAAGACATGTTGACTCAAGTGTGTCAGGATTATTCTCAAGTGAATATCCATCTCAAGTCAAAAGAAGTATTTGGTTTATCTAAAACAACCTCCTATAGACACTACCAATCCTATAGGTCTCCTTTAAAGGGTTTTAATCCTAAGGTCAAAGCATTTGCTCTGATACCAACTGTGGTGACCCGGCATACCACTGCATGGTGTAGTATGCAAGTCTGATATAACACCAATGAAACACCGTTCCACTAGTATTATATCGCTCGAGTGGTACAAACGTAAACATATGCGGGTCCAAGGCATGTCTATAGAATTACAACATTGACTCGTTACATAAGATCATCACAGCCTCCTACTTTACAATGAGGTAAAGCGCAAATAACTCCGGAAGAACGACTCGTAGACTAGTCTTATCACGAACTCTATTTGTAGAGTATTTAACTAGCTACGAGAGGCTATGAATAGATTCTAGCTAAATAGGAGCTAAGTTTAGGAAGCTAGTTCCTTTCTATTGCTAATCTAGGTTTCTCCTTGTTGGATGTGGTATCTGCCTCCTCCGACGGGTTCCTGTCCCTTGAAGTAGTTGTTGACTCCTCGGTCTTCGTGTTGCACTTGTAGATCCTCTTTCGGTGCCTCCATATCTAAGCGGGGATTTAAGAGTGGGATGAGTACGAGCGTACTCAACAAGTTCATTATAGGAAAGAGGTGTTTAATGCACTAGCTACGAGCATTAGACCGGAAAGTCTAATACCAATGCAGGTTTTCATAATCATTTCTTCAAGAGGTTGCTTTTATTCGGAAGAACTATGTCCAGTCGGCCTTCACCGGTTTACTAGAACTTCATGGAGCTCCTTTCCGGCCGCGTTCGCGAGTTCCATATCCCGGAACAGGGAGTGACGAGTCACGGTTCTTTACACTCTGCGGAGGTGTGTTGCTTTACCCATAAGAGATCTTAACCTTGGTGCCAACCGGTGATCTTCCCGTCCACACTTCCTATGGTGTGAGGCCCGGTATAAGGTCTAGCCAATCATGTTCCTCCGCTACCTCGAACACCCACCCTTTGTTGCATACCCCGACCCCGGGTCCTCGTCGGTCCTCTTATACCACTTAAGGATGGACCCCGACCACGACAACGGTTTGGGATCGAACCAAACTCCTTCGCCGGTAGCTGCAACCCATCATAGACCGCAATACCGTGGGGACTTTAGGGCTTCCCCAGCCCACCGCTTGCACTTCGAGCGACAAGTGTCTACGGACTATGCCGTGGGGACTTAAGGCTTCCCCAGCCCACCGCTTGCCCCGACGGATACAAGTGTCTACGGTAAAGCGCATCCGTTGATGAACGAGAGGTGGAAACACTTTTGACTACTCCGTCCCACTCCGGATCTTATGGTTAACACGGATATTACGGCACAAGAATCACTGGCGACATTTGTTGTTTAATCCTAGATGGATATAAGCCCGTGCAATGGAACCTCCACCATATCAACACAATCCATGGTTCCATTGCCCACCACATAGTCATATTCATAGTTATGAAAGTAGTGGTTTTGATTTTTGTGCAATAGTGATAACCATAATACTTTGCAAGTAATTTGATAAAAATACTCAAATGACATGAGCAAGTGATGAACTTGCCTTTCTTGACTGCAAGATTATGCAGGCAAGGTCTTCGATACGCAATAACTCCAAATTCTGAAATAGCATCATCGTCCGGTAAGGACGATGTTTAAAAGATTGGCAAGGATGCAATAATGCATAAGTATGAGATGCAATCGCTCTAAACGTGACCTAACCCCAATGATTTAGGATCAGTGAGTTGTAATGATTGGTTTAGGGTGTGTTGCACTTTTAAAGTGATTTACATACAAGGTTCTTATTCAGGTGTGGTTACATGGTATCATGAACAGGTGCTGCAATATATAATAACAATAATATTAATAGCACACAACTATAACATTTGGTATAATTCTAACATGTAATGCATAGTGGTTGGTTTTAGCATTATATGGCATGGTTAATGATTAATTATTATATACTTCAAAAGAATAACTTTTGAAGAACATGTTCTTTAATAAAGAACAAGTATGATAATTAGGTTTGTGGGTTTTATGGTTTTCTATGGTTCCAATTAGTTTCTGGAGTAATTATTAGATGGATCTCAGGAAAGTTGGATTCATCAACCCTAAGGCTTGTAAGTTTGAGTTAAGCCTAAGTATCCTAAGCAATTGTTTATACAAGGTTACAATCAAGGTTGATTCATCCGATCGGTGATTACTAGCTAGGGTTTATAGGTTCTTATAAGCAGGGTTGGTGATGATTCCTTATTTTCTTCAAAAGAATAACTTTTGAAGAACATACTTCTTAAATAATAAGAAGTATATCAATTAAGGTTGAGGTTACTCTCTATTCTCTTCAAAAGAATAACTTTTGAAGAACATACTTCTTAAGTAATAAGAAGTATTACAATTAAGGTTGAGGTTTTCTTTTATTAGCTATTGGATCTCTAAGTAGAGAATGGTTGGTTCCTAAATGGGATAGTTCATAAGTATCTCACACTAGTAGGGTTTAGTGGAACAGGGTTATGTAATGTAGATTAGTAGGTATGGTTGCTATTATGGTTCATCACAATGGTGTGATGCTAATTAGGGATAAATAATGATGATGGTTTTGGTAATAGGATTTAGGGTTTACACTTGGTTGACCCTACCTGATTATTTAGGTCTGAGGAAGATGAATATATGGGATACCCATATATTAGTGATGGTCAACTACATTTTATGTGACCAAGACTAGTGCTTAGTTGCTACTATGGTTCTATGATTTGAAAGAAGGTACCATGATCACATGTGCTAACCTAGGGTTTAGGTTAGAAGCAAACTAGAGTTTCCATGTAATAATGGAGCTAGGGTTCCTAATGATATTAGGGTTTTAGGGATCACATGAAATGATGAGTTCCAAGTTTTCTTTCTTATGGAACTAGGGTTTTCTATTTACCATGGAGTTCTATGATTAATAACTTCATTTTGAATTTTGAAGTTATTAATAACTTCTAAATAAAAATAATATTGAATTTGGCATTTTATTATTTTTGTAATGGATTAATAATTAAGATAATTATTAATTAGGTTTTAAAATCCTCCTAATAAGGATTTAATAAGTTAATAGTAAAGGAAAGTTAATTTTAATGTTTTCCTTAATTACTTACTGGTTTTTATTTATTTTATGAAGTTTTCCTAATTATTGAATTTTAATTGAATCTCTAGAATTAAAATTAAAGGCTTAATTAACAAGTATTAAATAATGAAATTTTTATTAAAAATAAAAATTTCATTTTATATTTTTATTTGATAGAGTTTTCTTTTCTAAGAATTTTAATATCTCATTTATATTTTTCCGACTTAATTTGGATTTTCTAAATTCATTTGAAGTGGCA
Source organism: Lolium rigidum (assembly GCF_022539505.1). Taxonomy (NCBI): domain Eukaryota; kingdom Viridiplantae; phylum Streptophyta; class Magnoliopsida; order Poales; family Poaceae; genus Lolium; species Lolium rigidum. The sequence continues at coordinate 211,690,248 of NC_061509.1, forward strand.
GTAATTTACTGAAATTAAATTTTAAATGGGATATACTAAATGTACTGGTGGAGGTCTACCCGTGTGGCTGACTGGTGGACCAAGGTTCCACGCTGGCTGCCACGCAGGCGTGGACCAAGTCAAATGCACAGGAGGCCCACGGCCACATCACCTCTTCCCGGCGGCTTGACGCCGGCGGGCAGACGGCGACGGCGCTGTCGATTTGAGGCCTCCCAGGATACCTGATTCGGTGTTTCTGAACCTTCTCCACGTGCTGGATACGATGGTGGTGGCTCCGCCACCTATTGGTCACCGGAGAGAGCTCCGGCGAACCCTACTGCGGCGGCGCACTCCGGCAAGATCTTGAATCAGAGCTACAAGCGGCCCTAGGATGCGGTAAAAGATGCTAGAGACGTGGGAGCTCACCCTGATCCTTCCTAGAGAGTCGCCGGAGTCGATCGGAGACGAGGTCGACGGTGATTTCCATTTTCCGGCAGAATACCGGCGAAAGGGAATGGAGGATTGGCGGCTTCTGAGATCTCCTCTTCTTGATTCCTTCCACCAGGATGCTCACCAGAGTCGGGCGCATCTCCACAACTAGGCGCCGGACCGTGAGGTGGTTCCTATCGCCAGGTTCGTCCTCGACACCGGCGATCGTTCACAGAGGGGTGTGAGAGATTGAGGGCTTCCGGGAGGAAATGGAAGGATGGAGATGAACAAGAGCATCACGGCGGTCCTCCTGGTGGTTTTATAGAGCGTGAGATGGTCGGGAACGACGGCACGACGGCGATGGTCGGCTCAGATACACGACGACGTCGGCAAGGTGTTGGGACGTGAATCTTGGCGCACCGCCTAGCAGCGGATGCCAAGGGAGTTCGTCTCGGCTCTGGGATGGTCATTGGCGTCCGGGGTCGAGTTTATCGGCGACGGGGACGTGGCGACCGACATCGCCGTGCTGGCGAGCTCGGAGAAGAGGAAGAAGGCGTTTGCCTTCCTCACGGGAATACCGATTCGGTATTGGGTTCAATTAAGTCGTCTTGTGGGCTGCTAGGTGGGCTTCTAGGTGGGCTGCTCCGTGGGCTGCACGTCCAGGTGAGGTCCATCTCTTTTCTGTTTTTATTTTTCTGTTTTTAATTCTGTTTTATATTTGCTAATTTGAATTCATATTTTATCACTTTTCTATCTTGCAGGTATTTCATTATGTTAATTCAATGAGGATGTAGTGCAATGACTATTACACCACCCTCCTATCTGAAGAACATATTTTGTATTGATTAAACTTCATACATGTGGGCTTGTTCAAAATAACAAATAGACATGATTTTATATTTTTTATTTTTATTTCATGTCTCACTTGTGAATCAATTTATTTGGATTGTTATAATTGATGTTTTCAACTCAAATTATTTTAGAGGTTGTTAATAGGGCTTGGCTTCTATTTGATAAGTGATTGACTTATAGGTGATGTTATGTGAGCACTAATTTATTAGGGCTTCCCTAATTTTCTATCATACCCCCTTTTAAGTTTATTGTTATTGTTATATTTTAACATCACCATGAGATGCCTAGAGTAAAATATTACTCTCTTCATGGTTTGATCTTGGTTATAAGAATAGGTGGTTAATTACCACACATGGGTTTCAATTGTGATTTTAAGCACTAGATGTTTCTGAGGTTTAATTAGTGAAGCATAGAATTTAGCTAATGAGCAATTCTAGGTCCTAATTATATTCACCTAATGGCATGTGGTTTGGAACTCAATTATGACCTGGTTCATGTTATGATCACCATAGTGATACATAACTAGGGTTGAGGTTTAATTCTAGGTTGTAGAGATGAGATGACACCATATAGCATGTGCTAGGATTTAATCTCCCCTAACCATGATAAGGTGGTTGATTACCTAACATTTCATGTTCTCCTTTAGTTACTAAAGATCTGAGAATTGGTTCTATTTGATTCCACTATTGTTATCCTTAATCCATTATTAAGTAACTAAAGTAGATATGGTTCTTTTTATAGTTAACTTTGGTTCTAATGATGAATTGTTTCTCATCATAAAAAGTATAGAGTTTAACTCCAAGGTTTTCTTATGTCATTAGTTGAGGAATGAATGGAATATAGATGTGGTAGAGTTATACCTGTGATCACCAAGTGGTTCACAAGTTAAGGTTGGAGATCTAAGCCTAGGGTTGTTTATTATTGATCTCCCTATAATTTCATGTGGCTAATGATATCTTCTTATCCTATTAGGGTTTAACTTATCCTCACATACTTCAAGAGCATGATCATGGTTAGACATGATCCACTTATTCTTGATATCCTTACCTCAAGTTCTTAAGGTTTATGATCATCACTCAATTTATAATGATCAAGGTTTGGATTCCTAAAGTATTTCTAATGGAAGGGTTTATTCTAGGGTTTATGGTGTATTCACCATATCTTAATAGATATCAAGTCTAAAATTCCACTTGGCTATCTTGGTTGAATTAATCTTCTCCTTACTTTATCAATTCATGGATATGGTGTTATTCCATGTGATAGTAGGTTATCTCACCACTCCATGGTGAAATGGTTTATAACCAAATACTTTAGTTCAATGGTTGTCCTCTATTCTTAAATAAATAAAGCTAGGATTAGTATGGATGGTCTCTCTCTCCTTTGGAATGGACTTGAATAATATTCTGGGGTTCTTCTTTAAAGTTGATGATTTAAATGCTTGGATGTATATCCAAGGTTTAGCTCAAGGTTTGTCATTGCTTCTCTAAATAAAAATATAGAGCTCTCACCTATCTGATTTTGATGTATAATAATTTGAACTAAAGAAGAATTATATTCCTTAGTTGGATCTCCTTGTCTTGTTTTCAAGATTAAAGTAGTATGAATACCATGAGGTTCATGGTAGGATCAAGGATTAGATTCAGACATGGAAAAGATAAGTTAGGAATAGTTACTCCTAATTATTGTTACTTGATTTACAATTAAATAGATACTCATATGTTGTGGCAAGGATTATCATATTAAAATCTTTTATAAGATCAAGCAATTGATCATTGAGTAAAGTGTTGTGGTGTTGATTATTAGTTCCATTTGATCTAACCCCTTAGATCAAATTATCTCTCCCCAAAACAAAGTTTTAACAAAGTCACATTGAGGTTTATAGCGCTTGACTTGATGAGCTACTTCAATTCCACCAAGGTCAAGTGAAACTTCGATTCATCGTGATCTGTTTTACTTTAAAGCGCGAAAATTCCCCAGATTTTCTATGCATGAATGCAATGCACACATCTGTTTCCTCTAATTTTGTAACCCCATTACCTGGGATATTACAAAAACCCCGATCGCCTGATCAACCATTTCATCTTATGAGCCGATTGGTGAGTTCCACAGGCGCCTTCGTGTACCTCGTGTAAGAGCCGATTTGACTCGGCTGGTCCCAGACATCTGAGAAGTAACCCTTCCAAAGTCCTGTAGAACATGTCATCCCCAATAAGGACGTACTTCATGGCCTTGTACCTTATCCGTTTAGGTGCCCCCGAGCCGAATCTTTCAAGTAATTGAAGATATCGGCTCTCCGATCATCCGGTTCCGAGAACCGTACCCGAACATCGGCTCCACCTCGCTACGTCCTTGTAGCTCGACGCCATCCGTGCGAGATCGTTTGCCTCGGTATTCTGCGACCTCGGGATCCAGTTGAAATTTATGTACCTAAATTGTGCCATCAGCTCACGGCATTGCATCCATAATGGGAAGAGCGACTCGCTCTCACATTTGTATTCCCCCGTGAGCTGGGAAATCACCAATTTTGAGTCTCCAAAAAGTTCCACTGCTTCTGCCCCGGCTTCAATAAGCAACTCCATTCCCTTGCGTATTGCTTCATACTCAGCGACATAGTTGGTGCAAGGGGTAGGTAGCCTGATGGAGAAAGAATATGTTGCCCCCCGGGGCGACACGAGTAGAATGCCGATGCCGCAACCATCATCACAAACCGATCCATCGAAAAACATGGCCCATGCACGCACAGACAGTGCTGCTATATCAGTGTTGATTCATTCAGCAATAAGATCGACCAATGCCTGTCCCTTGACTGCTTTCGCAGGCTGATACCGGAGATCAAATTCCGATAATGCAAACATCCATTTACCGAATCGGCCTTTCAACACAGGAGCCGACGGCATATGTTTGATGACATCTGATTTGCATATGATGACAATTTCTGCTGACAGAAAGATGAGACGAAGCTTGGTGCAGGTGAAAAATAGTCAGAGGCACAACTTCTCGATCTCAGGGTACCTAGTCTCCGCATCCAACATCCTTCTGCTGAGGTAGAAAGCGACTCTCTCCAGACCATCATAAACTTGCACCACCACTGAGGCGATGGAAGTGCTAGCTACTGACAAGTAAATATATAATGGTCTGTCTTGCTGGGACGGAACCAACACAGGTGGCTTCGTTAGATACTCTTTAATCTCGTCAAACGCTCGCTGTTGCTCTGCCCCCCAGCGAAACTCCTCATCAGATTTAATCTTTACCAATCCCATGAACGGCTCGATTCGCCCTGACAGGTTGGAGATCAACCTTCTGACGAAGTTGATTTTGCCGATGAGACACTGGAGTTCCTTCTTCGTGGTAGGTGGCTTCATTGTTCGTACCGCCTCCCGACTTGTCGAGCCGATCTCAATTCCGCGTTCATGAACCAAGAAGCCCAAGAATTGACCGGCCGTCACACCAAAAGCACACTTCTTTGGATTCATTCTTAGCCCGAATTTTCTAGTTCGGTCCAGGATGCGTCGCAAATCTTCCAAGTATCCTTCTACTGAGACAGACTTGACTACCACGTCGTCAATGTAAATCTCCACCAACTTGCCGATCAGTTCATGAAAGATGTAATTCATGGCTCTTTGGTATGTTGCGCCGGCATTTTTTAGTCCAAATGTCATGACTACATATTCAAACAAGCCCACCGAACCTGGTACTCTGAATGCAGTCTTGTGTATATCTTCTGGAGCCATAATAATTTGGTTGTAACCGGCATTGCCATCCATGAAACTTAAAACCTTGTGACGAGCAGCTGCATTGATCAATATCTCTGCTACCGGCATTGGATATTCATCCTTTGGAGTGGCTCTATTGAGATCCCGAAAATCTATGGCGACGCGCCATCGGCCGTCCTTTTTCTCTACAGGTACGATACTAGAAATCCACTCAGCATACCTGCATGGCCTGATGAACCCGGCGTTCAACATTTTCTCGATCTCTTTCTTGACTTCTTCTAAAATTTCGGCCTTCATTTGTCGTGCTCGCTGCTGGAACGGCCGAAATCCTTTCTTAAGAGGGAGTCGATGCTCAATGATGCTCCTGTCTAACCCGGGCATCTCTGTGTAATCCCGTGCAAAACAATCTGGGTATTCTTTCAACAAAGCTATCATCAGGCCCCTCAGATGCGGATCTAACTTTTTTCTGATAAATGTTGGTCGTGGCTTATCCCCAGGACCAATGTCGATCTCTTCTAGCTCATCAGCCGATGTAAACCCATACCCTAGCTTTCCGTCGCCTGCTAGATCGATGCTGAACACAGGCAAAACGTATGGCGAAGATAATTTGGGCCGATTGCTGGAATCGGCCTCATTTTCGATTGCATTGCTCAATGAAGGTTTACAACTTATTTGTGCTCCACTACGGGAGGGAGTCTCCCTACTACGACTACGTGACATGCTTGAGGTGAGATCATTGCTTTTTATTTTTGGGGGCCGATCGCAGGGATCGGCCTTGCCACGTACGTCGATTGACTTTGCTCTTGCTACTCTGTCAGGCCGGTGGATAAGACCAGCCCCACCCCGTTTTTTGTAACTTCGATGCGCTCACAGCTCGTCCAAACTGACTCCAGAGAGCGGCTCTTGGTCTTCCGCGTCCCAAATATTCATGCCGGCTATTGAGATCTCGATCGAGTCATCTGCATGAACGACCTCCACTTCATCTCCATCCCATTGTATCAGGCACTGGTGCATTGTAGATGGAATGCAGCAGTTGGCGTGAATCCAATCCCTCCCTAGCAGGACAGCGTAGGTGCTTTTGCTGTCGACGATGAAGAATGATGTAGGGATGGTTTTTCGGCCTACGGTTAGATCCACGTTCAGAACGCCTTGCGTCTCTGATGCTTGGCCGTTGAAGTCGCTTAGTGTGACGTTGGTTTTGATCAGATCTGCGTTAGAGCGTCCCAAACGCCGTAGCATGGAGTATGGCATTATATTGACTGCCGCTCCCGTGTCGAACAACATCTTGCCGACAGGCTGCCCGTTGATATAACCTCTTAGGTACAGGGCCTTCAGATGTTTGTAGCTCTTCTCTCGTGGCTTTTCAAAGATAACTGGCCGTGGGCCGCAGTCAAACTGTGCTACCGGCACTTCTTCGTTTCTCGGAGCACAAAACTCCGACGGAAGCATGAACACCATATTTGTGCCAGCCGATGCCTTCGCATCGGCTTTTACTTGTTTGGGGCGCCATTCTTTCTTCTGTGGACGAATCTCCATGTCCAAAGTTTGCTGAATTTTCACGGCCAGATCGGGCGGCGCTTTCCTCAACGTGTGCAGGTATTGCACCTCGGCTTCCTCCAAGCTACGTAGCCGCTGAACCCTACGCTTTTGGGAGTGACTGAGTCCGTCAGGGCACCACCTTGGCCGGTGGTATCTATCTTCTCCTTCATCTTCTGACTCCTCGAACTCTTCCTCTTGAGATGACTCAGCTCGTCTGTCCTGAGATGGGAGAGGCCCTAGACGCTTGAACACTGAAACCCCACCTGTGTCCTTCTTCTGCTGTCTACACTCCGGGCAGTTGTCGATTGTAGCCAATCGGCTCATTCCTGAATCCCAGCAGTGCTTAAAGAAAGGACAATCCCAGTGTCTATCCATGTCTTCCTGCTCTCTTGACTTCCCCTTAGCGCGGTGCTCATATCCTTCGTCGTCTCTATCACGCTGACGATATCTTCCATTGTCTACGTTAGACCGACGATATCTTTCGTCATCTCTGTCGTACCGCCGACGTCGGTCGTACTGACGCTCATATTTGTTAAGGAGATGTGCGGAGAGCGGTCGTTGATACCGCACGTTTCTCACTTATTCCTCGGTGATGTACCGTCTGTCATCATATCGGGGCCGGTCGCGTGGGCCGGCCTCCTCCTTCTCCTTGCCACGGGAGTGAACGCTTTCTTCTTTATCCTTGCCATGGTGGTATACAGGCCCTACCATGTTAACATCGAATGAGAAATCTAACTGATGCCTCGTGGAGTGATTGATTTCCACCATGTTGACGCCAGGAAACGGTTGCGTGTCCACTTTCATGGCAAACTGACCAAGGATCAAACGGCCTTGTTCTATCGCCGTTTGGATCTGCCGACGCAACTCTTTGGAGTCATTGGTGATATGGGTGAACGAGTGATGCCACTTGCAAGTATGGTCTCCCGTTCATTTCTTGCGCCGTAGGGATTTTATGGCCTTCGGGTAACTTCAGCTGTTTTTCCTTAAGCAATAAATTGAATATCTGCTCAGCTTTGCTTATATCGAAGTCAAACCCTTTTGCAGGCCCTTGTTGTTTCACCCATTTGCAGGACACGGGTACTGCCCCCCGAGTCCATTCAGCCACAGCTACTTCCTGGTCTTCTGCAGAGTCTCCAACTTCTTCTGTCTCGACCAGGCCTATCGGACGCTTGAACTTGTCTTGGTACAATTCTGGGTGACGCTGCTCATACAATGTCAATTTCTAGACCATGTGCGCCAGTGAATTGTATTCTACTTGGAAAGCTAGATCCTTGATCGGCGTTGCGAGGCCCAACACTGCCAGATCGACTGCTTCCTTCTCAGTTAAACGAGCCGAATAACATCGGTTCTTGACAGTCCTGAAACGCTGAATATATTCCGACACCGTTTCTCCACGTCTCTCGCCGCACTCGCGCCGGATCGGCAATGCCAGCTCTTCCGAGTGATATTGAACATGAAACCGCTCTTCCAGCTTGCTTCCACGTCCGGACTGAATCCGGTGGCAACGAGGTGTACCACCCGAAAGCTGGTCCTGTGAGAGATTGCGCAAAAAACCTCACACGTAACGGGTCTGATGCTGAAATCATGCCCAACTGTGCCAAATATCGGCTCACATGCTCAATTGAGCTATCCATTGAACTTTGAGAACTCAGGGAGCCGATACTTGGGTGGCAGCGGAATCAAATCATATTCGTTGGGGTACGGCTTGGAATAGCCGACTATTCTCCTCTTTGGCAGGATGCCGAACTGGTCTCTCAAGATTGTACTGATTTGTTCCACGGTATGAGCTGCAGGGGCTGAGCTTTCATGACTCGTTTCGGTGGCATATTTAGCTAGCCACGCCTGTTTATCGGCGTCCGCTCCAGAAATCCCTGCTACCGCAATCTGGTTCGTGCGCGCCAAGTTATTGCAGTCCGGCACGTATGTGCACATGTATCCATGCGGGATCTCTTTAGGCGGCTCATACAGGAATTGGCAATCGCCAGGATCGCCTCCAACCTTGTAGACGACGTATGCCGGTGAATCATGTGGCTCTGGAGCTGCAAGCGCAAATGGCAGCTGCGGTCTGGTCTGGAACGATATTTCTCCCTGGTGAGTCCCTAAGGCAGGTCCTGACGGAGAGTACTGATGCTTCATGATTTCCTGCACCACGCGAACCGCAACGCGCTCGAAAGCGTTCACCAGGCTCTCAGAATGACGGTGTAGAGAATGAGCCACCATGTAATTAACTTCCTGGCGCAGAGCTCTGGTGCATTCCTCTGAAGGGGTAGACAGATCTACTTCATCGAGAACGCCTTCGGGTGAGAACCCTTTCCATCTAATGCCATGTGTACGGGTCCTCGCGAAAGAGCCGATGAGATCGGATTCGAAGATGGCTTTAATCTCATCATATTTCTTCTTGTGCTCCTCAGGCAGATCTTCGTACGTGACTGGTTCGTCCGCCATCTCAGCTGCAGATGTCGACGTAGTTGTTGTAGAGTGTCCCACTGGGCGTGCCAGAATGTGTTGCCTGCCAAAACCCACCGGCGAGCAGCGACGAGCAACACGAAGAGCCGGGAGGCTCCCGAGATCGCCGGTGGGCCTCGGTCCCTCGGGCGACGGCCCGCAAAACTCCGGCACACGTCCTGGCTATTGCGAGGGCGTGCCACCTGACCTATACCTTGTCAGGAAGGTGATGGATTGCTTCAATTAGTTTCCTGCATGGCAGACACGTAAACATTAAATACGAGCCTCGATCGGCTCTTAGATTACCCTGTGAATCGGCTCAAAGAGCCGATTAACCCATGGTTCACGTTGGATTTACGATAACATGGGATCCTGCTTTATCAATACCAAGTTAAATCGATCTACGACAGTCTAGGGTTTTCACCGCATAACCGGAACATCCTACACGTAGTTGAGCCTCGGCGTATACGAAAGATAACGGAAAACTAGTCCTAGAAGAGGCCTAAAAACCAACATAAAGTCGATTCCCGGAACAATCCCTCTAGGATCGGCAATCCATACCTTACGCACTACTGGATCGTTCAACCCGTTTGCAAGGCCTAATCATGCGGATATCAAACTAATCCTTGGAGAACAAGGAACAACTATAACAGATCAGATCTACTAAATAAAGACCAAACAAGATGCTGCCCTTACACCCAAGATAGGTGCAAAGGCAGCTAGATATTGAGGGGCAGCATAGCTATGCAAGCATATCAGACAAGTATCGACGTTAGCCCCAAAACATCCATGATAACGGTATTGCTCGCCATCAACAAGGCTTCAGTACGAGCAATACAAGACAACGAATAAACTGATACTGCCTAGATCGCAAGATGCGATCTAGGTAGCATGACGCTTACCCGGAAGAAACCCTCGAAACAAGGGGTGGCGATGCGCCTAGATTGTGTTTGTTGTGAACGTGATCGTCCTCCTTTCTCAATAACCCTAGGTACATATTTATAGTCCGTAGACTTTCTATCTTTGGAATAAACCTAGCTGTGTACGACTAAACTCTACCATAATATACAGATATATGGGCAATCTAGCCCAAACTCTCGTACAAGGCCGATTCAGAAACACCTTATGTGTATGTCCTCTAAGCCCATCTCAATCACGGCCCATCTCCTGCTTTGGCTAAATTCTGGTGATAACACACTGTCGATGAGATATCTGCCCCAATGGATGTAGATGGAGGTCTTGTTGTCATTTAAGATGACGAAGATGAACAAGAGGAGGATGTGGTAGTAGTGAACGGAGCTGGCAAGCGCAAGAAAACATCTAATGTTTGGTTAGAAATGAAGGAGGTGAAGGTGAAGGGAGAATATAAGGCAAGGTGTAACTACTGCCACAAGGATCTTACTACAGGACCCAAAGCAGGCACGAAAGCATCTTGCTAACTATCTAAAGGTTTGTACTCTCAACAAGTTAAATTATGGTCATATATTATTGTCAACAAATATATTGTCAACAATTTGATGTCTTTTAAACCCGGGTATTTTTTACCCGTGGGTACTCATTTACCCTAAGGCCTCGTTCGGCAACCGTGTATTCGAGAGTTTTGTGCAGAGTGTTTTGGGTGGATGAGGTGTTTTCACTTAGGATTGGTGTAATGTGGAGGTGTAACTAACCAGCACAATCATCTGCCGGTCCGCCGCGGATCCGCCCTGCGGGAGGAAAATGAAAATATAGCCTAAATCGATCGCTAATCTGGCGAAGCACAGAAAAATCCATGCAACAGGAAAAACGCGAGGTGGGTGGAGCGTTTTTTATCCCGGTCAACCCGACGAGTATTTCAGCGAACATCACGTGATTGACGGAGCTCCACCCATCCAAAACCAAAGTGCCGAACAATGTATGGAGTGTTTTAGGCGAAAATGCCTTGTAGAACCTGCAGATGCCCCTACCCCATATCTCACCTTCCGTTCTGTATCCCGAGCCGTTCATTACTAGTAGGGATTTCTATTTTCGTGCCCCTGGTTTGTTAGTTGTACTCAGTTTTCCCCAGTCTCTTAGTTTTTCCTCAGTTTTCCCCTCCTCTAGTTTGAAACACGCACAAGTGCTGGAACGGCCGGTAGCCGTCAGGTCGAGGCCTTGACCGTTAGTCCGACCGGGTGGGGCCGCACGAGGGCAGCTCCTCCCCGACCATCTCGTGCCGACGGGTAGGGTCGGGAGACACGTCGGAGCAGCCATCCATCTATCGCCGACGTGTGGGCCGTTTTATTTCATGATTTTATACGCGGTGTTGCCAATGACAAATGCGGCCGCTCTATAGGGCTGCCGCAGCCAATGACCAGGTGGGGTCGTATATTTTTCAGGAAAAGACATATATTGCCGCTCTGTGGGGCTGCCGCAGCCAATGACCAGTGGGGTCGTCTATTTATTTAGAGAAACTCATATATTGCCGCTCTGTGGGGCCTCCGTAGCCAATGATCAGTGGGGTCGTCTATTTTTCAGGAAAAGACATATATTGCCGCTCTGTGGGGCTGCCGCAGCCAATGACCAGTGGGGTCGTCTATTTATTTAGATAAAATCATATATTGCCGCTCTGTGGGGCCTCCGCAGCCAATGACCAGTGGGGTCGTCTATTTTTCAGGAAAAGACACATATTGCCGCTCTGTGTGGCTGCCGCAGCCAATGACCAGTGGGATCGTCTATTTATTTAGAGAGAAAAATCATATATTGCCGCTCTGTGGGGCCTGCGCAGCCAATGACCAGTGAGTCGTCTATTTTTCAGGAAAACTCACATATTGGCTCTTTAGAGAATATCATAGAGAGAAGCAACAAGTTCGCTAATTAATTATTCTTAAACTAGACCGGAGAACCGCTGGCAGCTCGTTCCCCACCGTCGGACGGAGCAGCCATCGCCGGCGCCTCGTCGCGCCGCCGGCTCGTCTCCCCGGCGGCGTCGGACGAACTGCGGCGCCGCACGTCAACCACGGCTCCCGCACTTGTTTCGTCCGCACGCATTGTACCCACCGCAGAAAGTCCGCCGCAAGCGGATCCGCCGCCCACGACGACCGGGATTTGTTCCGCGCACCAATTGGTATAGCTTGGTAAGACCTCCGCTTCTGCCTCCCCGCCCCTAATCGATTCGGTTCCCGTAATTTATTGGAGTTTGCAGTGCACGAAATAGTCCTCAATGTCCGGTCGTAGCGGGTACACCGGCGAGGGTGGGGATTCGATCATGTCGTGGCCACGTTCTACTTCTCCTACCTCGTCGGAAGTGCGGGTATCTAGCTTCAGCTCTCCGTACTACCGTTGAATTTGAAGTTCCGCCATGGCCTCGTTGGGGTGATTTCGGTTGTTCTTTTTTCCATTATTGTTACGGTTAGCCGTGCAAGCCGATGATCCATGGTACATTGCATACCAAGATGAATCAACCCGGTGGTGTAGCCGGAGGATGGATTTGGAGGAGAAGGTGGCCAATTTAGGTGATGAATTGGCCCGTAAAAACTCGATGATATTCGAGCTGAAGCGTATTGTGGAGGAAGAAAAGAAGAATTCGGAGCTTATTCGCAAGGAGAAGTTGAGAGTTGAGACAGATCTTGCCGTATTTGATCAAGTGGTAGAAAATCTAGAACATGAACTTAAAGTGATGGGAGAGGAGAAAAGTAGATTCATCTCGTGCGGTTTATTAGGTGTCATCCCTGTCCTAGCGATTATGTGGTTCCGGTAGACAATTTAGTATAGAATTGTTATTCGAGTAGATGGCTCTAACCATCGTATTTTGTTGTGGCTCTAAGCACTCGTATTTTGGTGTACAATTTCCTACTTGTGCTAAGTAATGCGCACGATAATTTTAGCATGCATGAACATTTTATAAAAGTGAAGGGATCCCAAAAGTGAAAGCATGTACCAGCCTCCGGATCAAATACATATCAATATCTTCCCAATCAAGTTGGGATAGAATTCAAATCATACATACGGATGTACATGGACACATCAAGAACGTGGAGAAGCTTTTTTTGAGACGGAGGTAGTAGTTCGAACAATTTTATCCCAATTGGAAATTGAAAAATACAAATTTATCATAATTTATCCCAATTTGCGGCGTCGAACACGGCCGCGCAGCGATGGGCAAGAAAGGCCGGGACGACAGGCGGCTGAGGGGTGGTCATCTGCGCCATCAAACATTGAAGCGATGTTATCGGCGATGGCTTCAATGTTCGTGGCATCGATGACCGGTGTCGAACCGCCGCTGTCTTGGTGTACTTCATCGCCGACGGATCTGCGGAGGGCTGGATCGGCGGCTTTGCGGCGCGGTTGTAGACGATGGCTTCAATCGTCTTGGCATCGATTCGCACTCTCGGCACCGGAAGTGAGACATCAACGAGGCTCCGACATTGAAGGCTGGGTCTGCGCCGTCGAAGCGATGTTGTAGGCGATGGCTTCAATGTTCGTGGCATCGATGAGCACTGTCGGCACGGCCGCCGTCTTGGTGTTCTTCATCATTCAGCAGATCTGAGAATAGAATCGAAAGTGAGACAGAGAGAGACATTTCAACTATTTCTGACGGTTAGATCCTCACCGGCACTCTTAGATCCATGGCGCACGCACGGTTAGATCCGCGCCGCCGCACGCCGCCGCACGCACGGTTAGATCCGCGCCGCCGCACGCCGCCGCACGCACGGTTAGATCCGCGCCGCCGCACGCCGCCGCACGCACAGTTAGATCCGCGCCGCCGCACGCCGCCGCACGCACGGTTAGATCCGCGCCGCCGCACGCCGCCGCACGCACGGTTAGATCCGCGCCGCCGCACGCCACCGCAAGCACGGTTAGATCCGCGCCGCCGCACGCCACCGCAAGCACGGTTAGATCCGCGCCGCCGCGACCGCCGTAGTAAGAGAGGAGATACGAGAGAGGAGGATGCGACTGGAATATGCGACTGCCAGGGTTGGTAGCTATGTGCTCTGCTCTTGTCTCCGTATGCGTCCATCATGGTAGAGAAAGAGATACAGGCCGTCCGATCATAAATGATCGAACGGTGCAAGCGTTCGTTGAGCTTTCAACCAACCAAGATCCGTGTGACATACATCTCGTCCAATCAGAGATCAGCCCGGTGAGTACAAGTTAGGAAAAGCTGAGTAGAACTAAGAGGGGAAAAGTGAGGAAATGTTTATCGGAAGGGCAAAGCCGAGTAGGACTGAGTAAAACAAGTGGGCCGGAGGGGGAAAACTGAGTAACACTAAGTAAAACGAGGGCACCCAAATAATAAAGGGACTAAGGGAAATTGAAGCTTTTGGCATAAAAATTGTAAAATTGTGTTATTTGAACAATATATTACATTTTGGCCGACTAGATATTGTTTGCAACTCAAAGATACACAAGTGTGACAAATTTGGACTCATTTGGACAAAGTTTGTAAGCATAGTGGGTATTTGGGAGGTGTATTGAGTAGAAAGCCCCGCATCTTCATATCTAGTAGCTCATGGACTAGGAAGTGGTTTTGAAGCTTTTGGCATAAAAACTTCATATCTCTATATTTCCTTTTCCATTATTATTTCTCTAGGTTGTAGGTAACATAACAAGGCTCCATGGGAAGGTTCCACCATGTTTTGAATTATTTTGAATTGAACCCTAAAACCCTAAACCCTAAAACCCTAAACCCTAGAGAAAATGATAAATGTGGCTTAAATGTGGCATACAAATTTTTCATACAAATTCAAATTGTTCATACAAATTCAAATTGTTCATAAAAATTCAAATTGTTCAACACAAAGGCATCCCCAACACAAGGGGAACCCCAATACAAATTGTTCAACACAAAGGGATCCCCAATACAAAGGGAACCCCAATACAAATTGTTCATACAAATTCAAATTGTTCATAGAAATTCAAATTGTTCAACACAAAGGCATCCTCAATACAAAGGGAACCCCAATACAAAGTGAACCCCAATACAAATTGTTCATACAAATTCAAATTAGTTGTTCAGAATAAAATCTTTCTCTTGCTCCTGATGTGACTCGCCGGGGCCACCACCTTACTCGGGTAACCCTACCAGGGATATTACCGGTGTCTACCTTCCTTTTGCCCTCTTTCTTGTTCTTCATCTTCTGGAAAGCTTGTGCTTTTTCTTCTGCCATGTACTCTTCGAAGTTAGCTTCTATCATGGCCTTACTACTTTCGAGGCATTCTCGACTATACTGTTCCCTCTCCTCTAGACTCATTGGTTGAAGCCATTCTACATCCATCTGTTCCCTCTGCTCTCGATCCATCGGTTCAAGCAGCTCTACATCCATCTGTTCCCTCCGCTCTCGATCCATCGGTTCAATCTCCTCATGTTCAATTGTTTGCTTCAATCTCCTCTCGCATTTGCTGCTTCAATCTCCTCATGTTGAACTGCTGCTTCAATCTCCTCTCGCATTTCTTTGCTTCAATCTCCTCATGTTGAGCTGCTGCTTCAATCTCAAGTTGAATTGCTGCTTCATTCTCCTCTGCATTTTCTGCTCCGCTCGATCTTCCATTCCAAAAGCTGGGTCAACTCCATTTTTACAAAGCCTAGCAATGTGTCCAAGGATTCCACAACGTTTGCACTTACGTTTTCGAATCGGTGCACCACCCTCTGCACTAGCTCTGATCCCATTCTTCCTCGGCCTACCTGCCGGTCTAGTCAATACTGGAGAGTACAGTTTGAAGCCTGGATCGAATTTCATCCATTGGTCTTTTCCCAACAAGGTAGGAACATTCATAGCATATGCAGCCCTAAATTTGGCAACAAAGAAATACTCTGACACATACTGATCAACTTCACCATCTTCACCCCCTATAACACTCATGAAAAACAATGCGTGTATGCAGGGTATCCCACGGATCTGCCATCCCCTACAATGGCATGTCCTATCAACCAAACTCACTTGATACCTCAACTGCCTGTTTTTATTGTCAGTGTAGGTTACCTCAGCCTCCATTCCTTTTCTGACGCATTGCATCCTCAATTGTTTTGCCCTCTCATGCAAAGACTTAATCAAAGATGGGAGCATGAGATGGCCAACATAATTTGTGGATGCAATTCTTTGACAGCGAATCGATCTTTATCATGATCATCTGCCTAATCTTATCAAATATTTGCCACAGGCATAAGCCCTTTCAATGACTTGACCTTTGAATTGAAACTCTCCGCAAGGTTACTTGTTACATAGTCTACCTTGCAAATTTCATTGAATTGGCTTCTTGACCACACCCTACCATGATGTTCATCCAAGTACTCCTTCACCCCAGGTTTTTGTTTATACAACACATCCAAATGAAACAGATGCTTCCTAGAGTTGCATGTGTATGAAGCTGGCCATAGGTTGTCAGTAAAAACTTTACCCTTGAATTTCTTTGTAAAATTTTGTACCAAGTGTCGCATACATTCCCTATGCTCCACTCCGGGAATACTTGCTTCTACCGCGATCTCCAAACCTTTGCAAGCGTCTATGTGGATAACAAGTCTCGGTGGATGACCTATAAGGTCGCGCAAATTCTGCGAAACCAAGTCCAACTTTCCCGTGACTCAACCTCCAAAACCCCATAAGCAACAGGGAACATCCAATTATGTCCATCAAGCTGCGATAGCGAGCAACTAGCTGTCCTTTAAACCTGCCATGAAGAGTTGATGCATCCACGGCCAAATAAGGCCTACAACCGTCAAAAAGCCTTTCCAGCAAGCTTTGAAACAAACAAAAGCCCTTCCGAAACATTCCTTGTGCATTACCTTCCCGCTTTTCAATTTGTAAGGAACTCGTATGCTTGTCTATCGCTACAACACTCGCCTCGGACTAGCCATCTCCACTTCATCTTTGAAAGTGTAAAGCAACTAAAAGCTTTCATTCCATGGACCATTGATCTTGTCAAGAGCCATTTCCTTTGCATAGAACATCCTCATGTAAGGTAATTTCATTTTATACTTCTCAACCACCTTTTTTACGAGTGCTGTTGGACCAAGTGAAGGATCTTCTCTCAGCCAATCTAGGATTATATCTGCCAACCACCTAGTCTTCGCTAGCTTTGTTTTCAGCTCTGGCTCTCCCCTAGAGGTGGACACCTATGGATCTCCTTATTCTTCTTTATCCGAAACATAATGATAAGGGATGTCGGTAATAGATAACAAATTTTACACCGTGATCTAAATACACAAGCTGGTTGGCGTAGTACTCGAACCAAGTGCGTTACGCGCATTGTGGATGCATGCGGCCTAAACCTACACCATAGGTATGGGAATTTAATTGTGAACCTACCGGCTCACTTTTAACAACCTCAAAATTATTCTTAGTGAGAATGTGATATGTAGTAATTGCATTACGGCAGTCCATCATCGTTTGAAACATCGGTGCCTTACGCAAGTTGGGGATCCTCCTGTTCCACTCAATTGTTGGCAAGTCTTCACCTTCGTAATCGGCTAAAACGAGGTCTGTCATCATTCTCATTCTTCTCTTCATCATCGGTGTCATCAAATCTGGCACCAAAAGCAATATCTTCCATGTATTGATCCTCCATTGCCCGCTTCTGCATCGATCTACCAATTCGGGAAACATCAACTCATCATCATCATCTTGAGGAGACCGATCCTCAATGTCTGCAGCCGTCCTCCACATCGACCGTACGAACGATCCGGCTACCACTAGCACTCGGGGATAGATGGTGCTCGCTGTGGACCTACAAGGAGCGCCGCGGCGCACACTGCTAGAAGAGGCGACAGCAGAGAGAGACATGATGCCCGACCACCCGATGATGCCCCGGCACCGAGAGAGATGATGCCCGGCCCCGTCCACATGGATACCAATTTTACCGAACCGGCAAGAAGCATTCAAAACCAAAAGAATTCCCAGATCGTCGTCGGAAATTAGTGGAACAAATCTTCCCTCCTTGTTGTGCAAATATTCGAAATGAAGCTGCGTCGTGAGAGCTCCATACTGTATCGAGCGTAGATGTTAGCTTTCAAATTCTTCAACGAGATGGTGGTTGCAACCACCGCAGCGAAGTAAAACCCATTCTTATAGCGTTTAGAATCACGCGTAAAGCTAGAATCCGGCCTAACCACCAGCTCGAAAAGCAGTACTGGATCAATCCTATTCGAAAAGCAACACGGTTAGTTGAGCAACAACGATTGGCGCTCAAAAGCGCCTATCGTTAATTCACATAGGCGAGACGATGCTTACCCGAGATGGAATCCATGCGTTAGATCCCTCCGATTCCCAATCTTCTCCGCGGGCGATGCGAGCAGTTGGCACACCAGATGGACATACAAACTCCACAAAAGGGGTACATCTAGATCTGGTGGAGGCGGAGCCCTCTCCCCCTCCCGGGGGTGGTGGTGGGGGCGGGGGCGGCTCGGCGGCGGACGACGCCATAAGGTAGGAGGGCAGGACGGCGTGGCGGCGGAGGGGGGGTGAGCTCCTCCAGTCAACAGTCAACACAGTTCGAAAGAAACGGTCAATTCAACACCAACGCGGCTCCCTAGCCGTCACCGTTAACGGTGAAGGCTCTGACCAGACAGCAACCCTCCCGTCTGAACGTCTGCAACGGGTTTCAAACTAGAGGGAGGGAAGCCGAGGAAAAGCCAAGGGACAGGGAAAGCCGAGTACTACTAACGAACCAGGGGCACGAAACTAGAAATCCTTACTAGTATGGCTGACCGCAGTTATGGGTTGTATAACTACAAAGAAACGTATTCTCGGTTGTATCTATCTATTCTCACAATACAAGGGCCCCACGACCTGACGTCATTCCATCATTTATTCCTTCTGTGTGCTGCTCATCGCTCACCTTCCTCATCTCCATCTGGTTCCCCATCCCAGCTCCAAATCCAGCTCATCTGTAAATCCCCACCAAAGCTTCCGCATTAATCACCATCTCTGCTTCCCATCCCCAATTCCATGGCGCCCCAGATCCATGATTCGTCGCCGGAAAGTGCACGGACGCGGCGTCGTCTTCTTCTCCTCGAGCACGAATGGCCGCGAACACCTCCGTCCGGTTGCCACCATCGGGAAGTGGTCTACCAGCAACGCTGTGGCTAGACCCGACCTCCCTGTGCTCAGCACCTCCACTCTATGGTGTCCTGGAAGGAATCGATGGCAGCGAACTCTTTTTTTTTTTCATTGGTGCTTTGTTGTTGCTTTACCGTAGTAGTTTCTTTCTCTAATCTCTCTCATGTCTTTTGGATATTTCACTATCCACATCTCGTATAAGATCTACCTTAGTTTGTGGTGGAAGAATTGGTCGGAAATGTTTTGATTAAGCATGTCTGAAATTTTATTTTCTTGCCTCAAATCTCAGATCTGTTTCTCTATTTCATTCACTGGATTTTGGATTCTGTTATTTCCTGTTCTTGTTACTGTCGTGTTGATGGATCTTGGATCGCTGAATATTTCTTTTATGGTTCTTTCCTAATATGCCGAATTTATTCATGGACAAGATCACATGGTTTTTTTCTGTTCATACTTCATAGTATGAGCTAAGATAAGAAGCAAAAAAATAATGTTGTATGTTCAGTATGTATAACGTGTGATCGCAAGTCTACCATTAGGCTACCATGAACAAGAATTGTAACATGATCAGCAAAAATAATGGAGAAATTTCAAATGTATAAATTTCTGGTTCTTATTGATTTATTGAATCAATCATTTGTTCATGTCACCATGAATTGCCCAAGCCACCAAATCTGTGCGGGACTGTACCAGTGACGCCATCTATGGCATATTAAATGCGTATTCATGTTTCACAGTGTGTATTCTCATTTACTTCTACGTTTTAAAATAAGAGTGCTGCTATACACACGACAAATTCCGTCCGATTTCTGTACGATCAAACTTATCACACGCGGGCAACGAGCGGTTTGGCTTTGGTCTGTGACTTGGGATCGGGAAGGAACGACCTGGTCCAGTCCACTGACCGACACGCGTGTAAACATATCTCAAATAGCTGTAGGCTTTCCAGAAATAGCTAGTGAAAAGTAGATGTAGGCTTTATTTAAAATTTGAAAAAATATTATTTAAAAGTACTTAAAATATAAAATAAATATTTTCATGTACATATTATCTTGATACTTTCTTGTGCAAATTCCCAAGAAAACATACGATTTTGTCTGACTTATATAAAAATAAAAAATATGCAAATGACACCAGCGGCCCCCAAATAGGCACAGGCACTGCCGTATGGGTGCGCCGGTAGAGCATCCTTTATTTAGAGATGCTGCTCCCACACCAGCGCCCCCATACGCCAGCTCCGATAGGATTTGAAAGTTAAAGTCACATTTCTAAAATGATATTCATACGAAATTCGAACGAAATTTATACAAAAGTAACATGAATTTAAACTAAAAAAACTAAAACAAACATCTAGCGTCGCCGTGAGTCGAAGCCGCTGAAGTCCAGGTCTGTCACCGTCGTCGTTGGATGGCCCGAAGGACCAGCTGTCGTCCTCGTCGGCCTTCTCCTCCGTTAGCGTCGGCAGCTCCGATGGTTAGGCGAGGTCGACGAAGTTGGCGTCGTGGTCCCTAGCGGACCACACCGCCGCCTGCCGCGGATCCATCACGATCTGCCGGTAGTCCTCGTCGACGGAACGACCGACAATGAAGTTCTGGCCGGGGAATTCCTCCGGGTTGTCGTCACCACAGATGGTCGCCTGCGCCTCCGCCTCCATCTCCCACCATTGCTTCTTCTTCGCCAGCAGAAGTGGTGGCGAGGCCGCGGCGTCCTCCTCCTTGAGGCAGCGGCGGTGGCCCAACCCCGTCGTCCGACTGGCCAGAGAAGAGGACACGAGCCTCACCCAATCGCGGATGACGACGCCTCCGGAAGGAGGTGCAGCCAAGCGCGTGCGGGCGACGGCTGATGATGATCCGGTGCGCGAGCTTCCAGACGCCCCGGTCCTTTCCGAGGCCCTCTGCGGAGTCGGCGCCGCCGGCGCCATGCACGCCGTCTGCGGGAAGTACAGCGGGTCACGTGGCCTATCGCCGGCCGGCGCGCCAGGCGGAACCCGTCTCGGCGCAGCGTGGTGCGGACGTCGCGGCCGTACCACCAGGCATGGCGGCCGACGGTGTTGAAGCGGCCCGGGAGCAGTCGGACGCCCGCGCGAGCTCAAGGGCGCGCTCATCTTCGAAACGCCGCTGCTAGATCGGGCTGTCGACCGTGTTGTCCGACAAGTTCCTCTCCGCCGGCATCATCAGGCTCCGCCGTTCCCTCGCGAGGGCTCGCGTCATCGGTCCTGCCAGTACAGTACATCGGGGTGTACTGGCACGGGGACGCGGTGCTAGTACAGTACATCGGCCTCGTCGAGGATGAGCTGCAACGAGCGGAGCACGCCGTCGCTGCCGCCGCCCTCGTCGTTGTGCGCCATCGTCGGAGGGTGCATGGGAGGTTTGCGCGGCGGTTGGACGGCGGCGGCTTGGGTTGGAAGACGAGGAAGAAGAGAAGTGCACGCCTGTGGGGTTTTAAGGGAGGCGGCGGACACGCATTGAAGGCGCGTGGGTAAGGTAGGTGGACGCCGCGTGGCCAGTCGCCGCCGTTTTCGCCGCTTGGGTTTTTCCACGCGGGAGGCCATTAACGCCGACGACCAACCTTCCCGCGTCGTTTCCGATGCGAACCGTCGCGTTCGCGTCCTCTCGCTGACAAGGCGCCGCCACCCGCATAAACAGTTGTGCCGCGAGGCGCCGGCGCGCAAGGGGTCGACACGGGGTTGCCGGCGCTTCTATTGGGCTCGAAAAAGCGCCGACGCTATTAGGGGCGCGCCGGTGTGAGCCCATTTTCGCTATCGACCTCTAAAAAACTACCGGGACCGCTATCGGAACCGTCGTTCAAGATGTTGTTGGTATACCCGTATGTTTCGGAGCCAAGAGTATTTTTGCGGTTTGGGCCTGAATTGAACTTGTGCATTGGGAATAGAAGTAGTTAGCGCTAGGAGAATGGAGTATCGTACGCACATCGGACACGAATTGTCGTGTGTGAAGCATTATCGTTAAAATAAACAGCCTTACCTTGTGCACAGATCACGAAGCTAATAACGAACGGAGGGATTTCCGAGGGCGGTGTAGATGAGAGCCAAAAGTCCGGGTCAGTGTTTTAGGGTGTTACAGAGTGTTAGAGCATCTCCAACAGGCGCGCGCTATATCGCGGCGCGCCAAAAGAAAAAAACTGCGATCGCTAAACCGTTGCCGCGCGCATGATCGATTTCTCCTCCGCGGTGCGCCATTTTGCAGCGCGCGTTGGCGCGGTAAAATAGTACCTCCGCCGGACGCGCCATTTTGCAGCGCGCGGGCGCGGCGCAAACAACAAACACACACAAGTATGCATCCGAGAAGATCAAATAATATATAAAAATTCACAAATATATTGTACCATCCAAATACAATACATTGTTCACAACAATACTTCACACCAGATACAACACGTCCAACATACAACAATACAACATGGTTTTGAGACAATACAACACATAGTTTTCAAACAAATACAACAAATATGCAACTATTGTTGTCCATTCCAATTCCACCATTCTTCCATGAGATCTTTTTGAAGCTCATCATGTGTGTCGTTGCACCGAATGGCATGGTATGAGGCAATGAATCGGGCAATCCTATGTGCGGACCTCGTCACTTGCACGGGGACCCCCATCAAGTCGTAGTGGGTATGATCCACATCTTTTCCGCGATCATCCTCTATAATCATGTTGTGCATGATTACACACGCGGTCATGATATACCAAAGGCATTCTTGATCCCAAAATCTAGCCGGTCCTCTAACTATGGCAAATTGGGCTTGCAAAATCCCAAATGCTCTCTCTACATCTTTCCTAGCCGCCGCTTGTGCGTTGTGGAATTGAGTTTG
Organism: Lolium rigidum; assembly: GCF_022539505.1. Taxonomy (NCBI): domain Eukaryota; kingdom Viridiplantae; phylum Streptophyta; class Magnoliopsida; order Poales; family Poaceae; genus Lolium; species Lolium rigidum. Next base: position 211,713,052 of record NC_061509.1, read on the forward strand.
CTTTTTACCTTTTGGTTGAATAATTGGCTTCACAAATGTTTGCCACCTTGGATATATGCCGTCGGCGAGGTAGTAGCCATCGTTGTACTTGTGGCCATTTGCTTCAAACTCCACCAATGGACCTTCCCGCATTGCAAGTCTTGTCATCAGTGGTGACCGTTGAAGAACATTGATGTCATTGCAAGATCCGGGCATTCCAAAGAAAGCATGCCATATCCAAGTCTCTTGGTCGGCGACCGCTTCAAGGACTATGGTGGCATCCTTCTTGTACCTTTTGAATTGTCCATGCCATGCCACTGGACAATTCTTCCAACTCCAATGCATACAATCAATGGAACCAAGCATACCGGGAAACCCCCGGTTGCCGTTGATCTCCAAAAGCCTTGCCGTGTCTTGAGCATTGGGGGATCTCAAGTATGTGGAGCCAAAGACATTGACAATTGCAACGACAAAGCGCTTCACACACAAGATAGAAGTGCTCTCTCCCATGGCCAAATGATCATCAACAAGATCCGCCGGTATACCATATGCCAACATACGCAAGGCGGCGGTCACCTTTTGATATGTGCTATGGCCAAGTTCTCCGGCGGCATTCCTCCTTTGCTCAAAGAAGCGATCATATTTGGTGACCTCCGTTGCAATGTGCTTGAACAAGTTGAGACTCATCCGGAAACGCCGCCGAAAATAGCTTTCGGGAAAAATCGGATTCTCATTGAAATACGACCGCATCAATTTCTCATGCCCTTCAATCCTTTCTCTCCACAACTTCTGTCTACCGAACACCGATCCACCAAATTTTGGCCTCTTAACGGCGCGGTATGCTAATAGTATCGATATGTTCTCCTCTTCTTCTTGGTCGAACTCGTCATCCGATGAATCATATGAGGAACTCTACAAACATATGTATGGAATTACTTCACTATGAACAATTGTAGCGAGTAAATAGAGGCCGGCCGGCGGAGGTTCATACCTTGCGAGCAAATGGGCGAGCACCATGGGCGCGCCATGTTGCAAGCAAGCTCGACGACGAGGAGGACGACATGTCGACGCCTGCGCGGAGGAGAACGCGACGGCGGCGCGAAGGGGCCGCGGAGAAGGACCGCCGGCTACAACTCCTCGCTGACGGCCGCGCGAGCGACACAGCGCGGCGGAACGTCCGCCGCTGCAAGGAGGAGGTGCGGGCGACGCGGATCTACGACGCGGTGGCGCGCAGAAGCGGGGGCGGCGGCGGAGTCGACCGGCGGCGGCTGGATTTCGCGCCGACGGTAGGTGGGGAAATGAAGGCGCGGGCGCGGGGGAGGAATTTTCCAGCCGTTGGCTTTTTCGCGCTAGGACGAGCGATGCCGCGTGTAATATCCCAGGTTTAGAGGCTATAAAATAAGAGAACACCAAAGTGTGCATTGCATTCATGCATAGAAAATCCGGGGAATTTTCGCGCTTTCAAATAAAACTTACCACGATGAATCGAAGTTTCACTTGACTTGTCTGGAATTGAACTAGATCATCAAGTCAAGCGCTATAAACTTCACCGTGATCTTTACTAAAACCCTGTTTTGGGTAGAGATGATTTGATCTATGGGCTAGATCAAATGGAAGTAGTTTTACAACAAACAACACCTTAAGTAAGGGTCAACTACAAGATCTTATAAAAGATCTCAACATGACATTCCTTACAACAACACATGAATAATTATTCAACCATAAATCAAAGAATTAAGAAACTATTCTTTACTTATCTTTTCCATATCTTTTACTAAATAAATGTTTTTACCATGATTCTCATGGTGTATCTTCAACTACTTTTGTGTGTAATATAACTCAATTCTAAACTTATTAATAAATAAGGTAAATCATAGGGTCTAAAGTGCATAAAGGCCACACATTCTTATTTAAATCATAACTTATTAAATATATGGAATATCATAAAACTGAATCCATTTACATTACAAGTTATAGTTCAAACTATTTGAATAAAACTACTCATGAGTATTTTGAAACTCATATGATCATGCCTTGGTGAATTCAAACACCAATTATCCAAAATTAAGGAATAACCCTCAACCATTGACTTTTGACTAATATTATAATATAAATCAAATCAAATATGATATAGTGACTCATCCACCATAATAAAACCATCCAAAAGATATTTAGTAACAAATGCCACTTGGCTATCCAAATATAAATCATATGAGAGGATAATGATCATGCCACATAGGATGAAAATATCTACATGACTTGTATCCCAAGACTTGCCACCTCATGCTCAAAGGATTGCTATGGATGAGGGCATGACAACCAAGCACCTTACTCATCAAACCAAAACAAGAGTCACCCACCTATGTGTCATGATACTAGAGCTTGCCCAAGCCTATAAAAGGAGCCACACCCTTCATCCATTTGCTCATCTACTACCATGATACATGGGAACAAACATATAGAGCCACTCCATATAAATTAGCTAGGATCAAGATGAAGAAGCTAGGAGGTGGAGGCATACCACAAGATGCAGGTTTATCAGATTTCTGAAGAACAAGCTACAAAAGATACCAAGGTAGAATTCCTAGGCAAACCATATATTTAGAGGATCATATCATCATCTCTCGAGTAGGATCTTAGGATTTTTACAAGACATTTAGAAGTGAGAGAGATTATAGATGCTAACCATAGCCATGTCTATCCTAGAGAATACTAGAGTAGTATTAAATCTTACTTGTTCAAATCAACCTTTAATCTTGGAGGTGAGAGCCATGTTCTATTAGTGAAACATAACCAAAGCTTATGACTATATCCTAATCCTAGTTGTGTATCACATGGGTGATCACCACTAAAACCCTAGACTACAGCTGAATTCCAATCCAAGGATCACTTAGGATCATAAATAGAACCCTGCCATGCCTCATGCCTATTTATACTTCAATTTAGTGAAGCTTATGCAAAACCCTAAACCTTTCACATATGATTCACTCCACATAAAATATTTAGCCCTAACTTGTGCATCATGGATCACAAGTATAAACCAAGCAAGTTATAATTAAGCTTAAATGATATTTAAGTGATTAGAATAAAACCAATATTCAATTCTATTTTGCCTTCCAAGTAATTTGTTTAGTTGACCAATAGAAATAATATATTATAGTTGGACCATAACCTTAGCAAGTGAATTAACCCTGATGAGCTTAGGATTTATTTCAAGTAAGTCAAGCTAGAATTTGCTAAGCAAGATTATTAAAGATAGGGTTTATCAAACCATCTTCTTAAAACCTTAGAAATAATTTTTCACATAAAATCATGAAACAATCCATTCCCATTACCATTTATTTTAAACTCTAGCCATAATTAAACTATATGTGAATAACCACTATTGTTAGCACTAGAAAAATATAATGTGTTCATCATGCCTAGGTTATAAAATTCAAATCACCTAAATACATTTGGTTCCTAAATTAAAAGGAACTAAAATAAAACAACATAGGTCTATGTCTATTTTAATTAACCTTCACAAAGTGTCACTCTAATAAAAATTTCAATATTTGTTTAAACAACAAAACCATGCAGTAAACATGACTATCAAATTGTTTTGATATTCAAATAATTTAGAACCTGCAAAATCCCACAGAATTTAAATTTGAATTCAAATAACAAAATAGAAAACAGTAATATAAAACAGAATTTGAAAAGAAAGAAAAGAGAGGGAAACTTACCTGTTCTGGACCGAAGCAGCCCAGCAGCAGCCTGTGTCGCTAGCCCAGCCCACGAGTGAAGCCAGCCCAAATCACCTCGGACCGTTTCGTCGCTGTCAAGATACAAAGGAGGGGCGTCGTCTTCCTCTTCTTCCCTGCAGACGACACGACGCCGGCGATCACCTTTGCCACGTCCTCGTTGGAGATGAGCACGCTCTGGACGTCGCAGGCGACTTCTGAACCTCGTACAATCATCTTCGCGTCCGCCTTATCCTCGGTGCGTCCCGATTCGTGCCCAAGTCGTGCAAACCACGCACCGACGCATCCCGGCCGTCTCCGGTGAGCTGTCGTCGTTCCCGACCTCGTCGCAGCATATAAAGGCACGAGGAGGATCTCCTGGAAACCCTAATCCTCCTCCACCCTTCCATTTCCGCCCAGAACCCCTCTACCTCTCATATTCTTCCACAGCACTTCGCCGGGGTCGAGGACGAGTTCGACGGAGGAGACCACCCCGGAGTCCGTGGAGTAGCTCGTTGGATGCGCCCGACGCCGTGGACCCTTCTGGCGGAAGTAATCGAGAGGGGAAGCTCGGAGCGGTGCTAATTTTGCCGTTCTCTTTCTTCGGCCATCGCCGGGAATGGCGAGATAGGGCTCGCTCTCGTCCACAATCGACGAAACCAAGCACTCCAATCGCATCTGGGTGAGATTGCGCACCTATACACTCCTCTATTTCTTCCTGGCATCATCTGTAGCTCCCGATTGGGTTCTCGCCGGAGTGCACCGCCGCGGGACCTGCTCTCCGACGTGTTTCCGGCGACCCTTAGTTGATTCCGCCACCACTAGATGGTTCACCATCGTCTCCTGGTCCGTGCGGTAGAAACCGCGTGTCCGCGGAGGCCCTGTAGCGGCGGCGACGTCCTCAGCAGACCGCCGGCGGTTAAACGCCGGTGAGGTCAAACACGCGGTCAAGGTTGACCGGTCTTTGCCGCGTGGCTGCTGAGGTGGACACGCAGGTCCCACCTGTCTGTCCCTCAGACTAGAAACGAACCGGTATGTTTAGTAATTATCATCTGAATTAAAAACCAGTAAATAGTGGAAACTTTGCAAAATTCTAGAAAATTCATATCAACTCAGAAAATTATGAATAATATATCAAAATGTTCACAAAAATAAACTCTATTCAAATAAAATATGAAACAAAAATGTGTGTCAAAATAAAAATTCATTTATTTTTAACTTCTTTAATTATGCTCTTTCATTTATTTAAAATGCAAATTGAATTCAATAAATAATTAAGTTCCAAACTTAAATTTTAACTATTCAGTAACTAAGTAAAATGTTAAGATTAATTTTATTTACCATATTTGCATTAAGTTAATAATTAGTGGTAATTCATAAACCCTAATTTGCAAATTACTATTTTTATTTTCTTTAAATAGTAATAACTCAAGAAAATAGTAATAGCCAATATTATTTTGGTAGCTCAACAATTATTTACTTAAACATTCTTAAGTTAACAAGTTAAATACTTTAAACCTAACAATAACTAGGAAACTTTGATTTCCAATTAAACCCTAATTAGTAATTATTTTAATTCTTAAACCCTCTAAAAAATTAATAGCATGTTAAAATTATTAATAACTCTATTTCAAGTACTTAATCACATTAGTTCTAGTACCAAGTATTCTTTTAAGAATTGGATCATAATTTAGAAACCTTAGTTTTATTCTAAGTTAGAAACTGGATTCCATTATTTTATGTGTTCATCCTAAATAGTTGCAATCCTAAAACCCTAGGGGTTTAGCTCATGTAATCATATAAGCTTCATCTATACCTATAGAACCCTAGTAGGAAACAAATGAATGCATGCTTATGATCCACTAGCATAAACCAAGTTACATGAGATTACCATTTCATGTTCCTATTCTTAATTAAAACCTATATGAATAACTAGTATCACCTAGGTATAAACCCTAACTTGCTAATTGGATTAGTACCATTGATCACCACTCCTATATACCATACCATTAGGATCAATCTCAACCATCAAAACCTAGTAGAACTATAATGATGAACCCTAATATCAACCTTGTGTAGTAATTTACATTACATGCTCCTATCCAACTAAACCCTATTAAAGAAATGATAAATCATTTAGTTTAGAAACCATTAGTGATTACTTAATGAAGCAGTTGTGAAACCATAGTAAACCTTAATAGCTAATTTATAGAACCATCTTGACCATCATCCTTTGATATGATGCTTAGAAGAAACCATAGCAATAAACCTACCAATACTTGCTATATAGAAACCCATTCCAAGTTAAGAACCAACTAGTTCCTATTAGTGAAATTAAATGAACCCAATAGTAAACCCTAGAGTTACATAGCTCCTATGTATAGTAGTTCATATCCTTATTTAACCTATTCTTCAAAAATTATTCTTTTGAAGTACAAATGTCAATCAAACCTTAGAAGCCCTAATCCTTCTTTGAAATACTAAATATTTCTTAAACAACATGTTCTCCAAAAGTTATTCTTTTGAAGTATAGTATAAGTAATCATCAACCATGTTCTGTAGAACTTAAAATTGACAATTGTTCTTTACATATTATTCCACCACTACTTTATGTGTATGATTGTCATGATGTATTATATCACTTGTTTATGCTATTAATATCACCAACCCTAATAAGAACCTTGTTTGAGAACCATCCTAAAAGTGCAACACACACTAAAGAAATCTTTACAACTCATCCATCCTAAATCATCGAGGTTAGGTTACACTCGGGACGACTGCATCTCATACTATGCATTATAGCATCTTTGCCAGTTCTTTAAACATTGTCCTTACCGGACAATGATGGTATTTCAGAATTTGGAGTTCTCACGTATCGAAGCTTTTGCCTGCATAATCTTGCAAGCCAAGAAAGGCAAGTTCATCGCTTGCTCATGTCATTTGATTATTTTTATCAAATTATATGCAAAGTACTATACTTATCACTCTTGCATTGAAAAGCAAATATTATTTTACAATTATGAATATGACTATGTGGTGGGCAATGGAACCATGGTATGTGTTGATTGGTGGAGGTTCCATTGCACGGGTACTATTCATCTAGGACTAAGTACCAATGCCGTCCAGGTGATTCTAGCGCCGTACATACCGCGTTGACCATAAGATCTATAATGGCTCGGGGAAGTCAGTCTGTATCTTTTCCTCTCGCATGCCAACTGACTGGTAATAAGGGTTGCCCGTATCAGTCTATCTTTGGTAAAGGTGGGGACATGTGGTCCTGCACGGTCTACCATTAGATATAGGAGAGGGTAGACTTATTATCGGTCTATGAAGGATTGTAAGGGTTGTCCGGATCAGTCTATCTATGGTGTATAGAACAGGGCACATAAGTTGTTCGGATCAGTCTATCTTTGGTAAAGGTGGGGACCTGTGGTCCTGCACAGTCTACCATTAGATATAGGAGAGAACAAGTGCCTGTGTTAGTCTACCCATAGATATAGGAGAGGACAGACTTACAAAAGGGTGGGTCTGCGAGGTCGCGGAGAAGGCAGTGATTGGCTTGGATCTTACACCTGGCCCCACACCAAGGAAGTGTGGACGGGAAAGCGCACCCGGTTGGTATCAAGGATAAGTTCTCTTATGGGAAAAGTAACGCACCTCTGCAGAGGATATCAAAATTGTGACTGTCACTCCCTGTTCCGGGAAGGGAACTGCGAACGCGGCAGGAAAGGAACTCCATGAAGTTCTAGTCAACCTGTGAAGACTGACGGGCATAGTTTTCAGAATAAAATAAACCTTTTGAAGAAATGTTTATGAAAACTTGCATTGCCTATGACTTTCTGGTCTGTGGCTGTAGCTAGTGCATGATACACCTATTTCCCTAATATGAACTTGCTGAGTACGCTCGTACTCATCCCACTCTTAAATCCCCAGCTAGCTATGGAGGCACCGTGAGGATAAACTACCGTGGAACTCGAAGACAAAGGAGTCAACTGCAACAAGATGAGGAATCAAAGCAAATAAGTCAATGAAGTCAACTACTGCAGCAACTAAAGTGGAAACTTAGACTAGTATAGAAGGGAACCTTTCCCTAATCCTAGCACCTAAGTAGCTAGATTTCTATAGCAAGCCTAGTAGCTCTGAAGCTTAAGTTAGCAATAAGTTAGACTACGAGTCGTTCTTCTGGAGCTTTATTTGAAGTTTTACCTCACTGTAAAGTAGGAGGATGTGTTGATCTTCTGTAAACAGCTTGTGTATCCTTCTATAGACATGCCTTGGACTCGCATATGTTTCTGTTGTACCACTCTGAGGGATGTAATATGAGTGGAACGGTGTTTCACTTGTGTTATGTCAACGACTTGTGTACTACACCATGCAGTTGGTACGCTGGGTCACCACAAGCTGGTATCAGAGCAAATGCTTTGACCCTAGGATTAAAACCCTTTAAAGGAGACCTATAGGTTTGGTAGTGTCTATAGGAAGTCAATTAGTTAAGCCAACTATGCTAAACCAACTATTATTTTGACTTGAGATGGGTATTCACTTGAGAATAATCCTGACACACTTGAGTCAATCTTTCTTATCTATCTTTCTTAAGTACGAGTTGATTAGTTATCTTGCTTCATTCCAAATAACTAGAACACCATTGGAGCTTAAGATAATTGGGTGGTAGTAGACCACGGTTGGTATACAATACTTGGTAGTCCAAAGAGAGGATACAACCATAAGGAAGATATCCTATTGGAAGAAGTATACCAATGTTTGTTATGGTTAAGTAAAAGTCATTTAAAATACCAAATGACTGGTATTAAGTGTTGTAAATAAGTTATATAAGGTAGTATATGTCTATGATGAGTCAATCATAGGAGGTAAGGAAGAGTGATAGGAGTATTTAAGTCTATTTTTCATGGTAAAGTTGGTAATCATATATGATTTCCTTGAGAATCATGATGTGAGGGAGTAGAACATCATAAGTGAGTTAACATAAGTATGATGAGGAGTAGGATTTAAGGAATAGTTCGAAAGCTTAGGCCTTAAAATCCTAATAACGGTACTAAGTATGTTAGAACCATAGTCTTTAATTTAAAGAAGGCTTATTTAGAGCATATCACATAGAAAAAATCCTAGAGTTATAGGTGGTATATTCTAAACAATCATGTGTTTAGAGTAGACATGTTAGAACTAATTGTATTACAGGAAGTAGTCCTCAATAGCACATATATATGGTATCCTATTTTGTTAGTACTTCCAAAGAAACTAGGTTAACTTCAACTATCCCAAGCCATTTTGTTTCAAGTTTGTCTCATTGCAAATGTGCAATTAAGATAAATGTTGAGACAAATAGTAGAAATTCACGTATTCGTGCTAAGTATCACAACCTAAACCTATCTTATGTGGTGTTATATACTACACATCTGAGCCTGATGTTTAGGGATGTCTTACCCAACTATTATATTCGGGCATATAAGGATGTGTATTATAAACACAAAGCTGGATTTTCTTGGATTTTATTGATTTTTATTGTTTGACTAGATCCATACATGAAGTTTGACTTTGATATGCAAATGCATGTTGCAATATCAAGCTCTTACTTGATGTTATAGGTCTAGAGGGTAAAGGTATTCGTGTGAGGAAGTGACGAACTCGAAGATTTTGAAGACAAGATGAAGGTTCACTAGAAGAAGGAAGTAAAGTTGTGGGAAGTTACCACAATAATCTGAAGGAAGGACCAATCAAAACTCACTCTTATCCTCAATCGGGGAGTATTTCAACATGAAGTACCCTGAAAGTGAGAAACTAGTGAATATGGAGCAGTAGAAGTGGAGCCATATTCATTATGAAAGAAGGGAATGCAAGTGGAGTCACTTACGATACTATCTTTATAGTGTCAACAAGTGGTTCTCTTGCAAAACAAACCCTGGAAGTAGGAAAATGGACCGATGAAAGTCGTAATGGTATCATCGGACCGCGGACTGATATAGGATAATCATGAAGAGAAAGTATGTGAAGTGAGGTATATCTTAACTAAAACTATAAAAGTGGCCACAACTCGGTAGGTAGATGTGGACTAGAACCATAACATAGCCACAGCTGGTATCCAATAAGCCACATCTTGTGTTAGATAGTCTGCACGGTGGTAACAGTTAGTCCACAGCTTAATCGTTCTTTCACTCTAAGGGAAAGAGGGATTCCGTAGCTGGTATTCCGTAGCTAATAAATATTTAGTCGGAGGATTCACATCGGATACCCACAACTGTGTGGATACACCGCAAAGAATTCTTCATGAGACTTTAGAATGGTACAAAATATAAACCAGACTTAAACCAATCTTCTATCTTGGGGTTTAATGATTAGAAGAAAAGGAGTTTGAAGATCATTAGTAAACTCCAAGGGGGAGGAAGATTGAAGGACACGTATTAAGATATGATTTGGAGTATGAAAGACGAATAAGAAGGTCTGAACTGAGAGGAAGTCCGATCCTATTTTCATAAGATTGGTGGAAGTATCCATATAATAGTACTCTCAGGAGGTTGTCAGACCAGAAGCCAAGGTTCATATCTCGAGGAATTAGGGTTATACCTTAACTTGAGTGGGTAATTGATAATTACTCAGAAGTAGAAAAGTTCAAGTAAGTCTAAGTTAATGAAGTTGGATGAAGAAGATGTCGGAGGACAATCAAAGTCTAAGAAAACAAAAGACGGAAGGGTTTGACCATACCAAAACATAAGCCTATTAGAAAGATTCCTTTCATGGAACCTAAAGAAACCAAAAGGAAGATAACTAGTATGAACTAGAAGCCATGATTGGATGGACTAAATGAGTCTAATCCATTCGTAGGACTAAACAACCAGGACCATGCCTATTATAAATACCTTACGAAGTACCATTACATTCGTTATGGTAGTAAGGGAAAAACAATACCTTACTTTAAACCAATCCTTTAGACTTAAGGTTTGGGCACCGCAGCTGGTAGAACCAAGCTTTGAGTACCCAAATGGGAAGATGTCACCACAACCATTAGTAAAGTCCATTAGCATAAGAAGATGTCCTAATCCAAGAATCTTTGGAGAGTAAGCCTATAAGCTTAGAGTGTTGGAAGAAATCATAGAATTGAAGAAAGTATCGATGCTGGACATCGAAGACTTCATGAAGGATCGAGACAAGGGATATATCCAATTATATCTAGTGAGATCACTATGGAGTTTGAAGGATTGTGATCTGTTTAAGTCGGTTCAACATTCCGAAACATGACAGCGTTCGAACTTCGGGACGAAGTTCAGTTTAAGGGGGAGAGGCTGTAATATCCCAGGTTTAGAGGCTATAAAATAAGAGAACACCAAAGTGTGCATTGCATTCATGCATAGAAAATCCGGGGAATTTTCGCGCTTTCAAATAAAACTTACCACGAGTAATCGAAGTTTCACTTGACTTGCTGGAATTGAAGTAGATCATCAAGTCAAGCGCTATAAACTTCACTGTGATTTTTACTAAAACCCTGTTTTGGGTAGAGATGATTTGATCTATGGGCTAGATCAAATGGAAGTAGTTTTACAACAAACAACACCTTAAGTAAGGGTCAACTACAAGATCTTATAAAAGATCTCAACATGACATTCCTTACAACAACACATGAATAATTATTCAACCATAAATCAAAGAATTAAGAAACTATTCTTTACTTATCTTTTCCATATCTTTTACTAAATAAATGTTTTTACCATGATTCTCATGGTGTATCTTCAACTACTTTTGTGTGTAATATAACTCAATTCTAAACTTATTAATAAATAAGGTAAATCATAGGGTCTAAAGTGCATAAAGGCCACACATTCTTATTTAAATCATAACTTATTAAATATATGGAATATCATAAAACTGAATCCATTTACATTACAAGTTATAGTTCAAACTATTTGAATAAAACTACTCATGAGTATTTTGAAACTCATATGATCATGCCTTGGTGAATTCAAACACCAATTATCCAAAATTAAGGAATAACCCTCAACCATTGACTTTTGACTAATATTATAATATAAATCAAATCAAATATGATATAGTGACTCATCCACCATAATAAAACCATCCAAAAGATATTTAGTAACAAATGCCACTTGGCTATCCAAATATAAATCATATGAGAGGATAATGATCATGCCACATAGGATGAAAATATCTACATGACTTGTATCCCAAGACTTGCCACCTCATGCTCAAAGGATTGCTATGGATGAGGGCATGACAACCAAGCACCTTACTCATCAAACCAAAACAAGAGTCACCCACCTATGTGTCATGATACTAGAGCTTGCCCAAGCCTATAAAAGGAGCCACACCCTTCATCCATTTGCTCATCTACTACCATGATACATGGGAACAAACATATAGAGCCACTCCATATAAATTAGCTAGGATCAAGATGAAGAAGCTAGGAGGTGGAGGCATACCACAAGATGCAGGTTTATCAGATTTCCTGAAGAACAAGCTACAAAAGATACCAAGGTAGAATTCCTAGGCAAACCATATATTTAGAGGATCATATCATCATCTCCTGAGTAGGATCTTAGGATTTTTACAAGACATTTAGAAGTGAGAGAGATTATAGATGCTAACCATAGCCATGTCTATCCTAGAGAATACTAGAGTAGTATTAAATCTTACTTGTTCAAATCAACCTTTAATCTTGGAGGTGAGAGCCATGTTCTATTAGTGAAACATAACCAAAGCTTATGACTATATCCTAATCCTAGTTGTGTATCACATGGGTGATCACCACTAAAACCCTAGACTACAGCTGAATTCCAATCCAAGGATCACTTAGGATCATAAATAGAACCCTGCCATGCCTCATGCCTATTTATACTTCAATTTAGTGAAGCTTATGCAAAACCCTAAACCTTTCACATATGATTCACTCCACATAAAATATTTAGCCCTAACTTGTGCATCATGGATCACAAGTATAAACCAAGCAAGTTATAATTAAGCTTAAATGATATTTAAGTGATTAGAATAAAACCAATATTCAATTCTATTTTGCCTTCCAAGTAATTTGTTTAGTTGACCAATAGAAATAATATATTATAGTTGGACCATAACCTTAGCAAGTGAATTAACCCTGATGAGCTTAGGATTTATTTCAAGTAAGTCAAGCTAGAATTTGCTAAGCAAGATTATTAAAGATAGGGTTTATCAAACCATCTTCTTAAAACCTTAGAAATAATTTTTCACATAAAATCATGAAACAATCCATTCCCATTACCATTTATTTTAAACTCTAGCCATAATTAAACTATATGTGAATAACCACTATTGTTAGCACTAGAAAAATATAATGTGTTCATCATGCCTAGGTTATAAAATTCAAATCACCTAAATACATTTGGTTCCTAAATTAAAAGGAACTAAAATAAAACAACATAGGTCTATGTCTATTTTAATTAACCTTCACAAAGTGTCACTCTAATAAAAATTTCAATATTTGTTTAAACAACAAAACCATGCAGTAAACATGACTATCAAATTGTTTTGATATTCAAATAATTTAGAACCTGCAAAATCCCACAGAATTTAAATTTGAATTCAAATAACAAAATAGAAAACAGTAATATAAAACAGAATTTGAAAAGAAAGAAAAGAGAGGGAAACTTACCTGTTCTGGACCGAAGCAGCCCAACGACAGCAGCTCGTGTCGCTAGCCCAGCCCACGAGTGAAGCCAGCCCAAATCACCTCGGACCGTTTCGTCGCCGTCAAGATACAAAGGAGGGGCGTCGTCTTCCTCTTCTTCCCCGCGGACGACACGACGCCGGCGATCACCTTTGCCACGTCCTCGTTGGAGATGAGCACGCTCCGGACGTCGCAGGCGACTTCGAACCTCGTACAATCATCTTCGCGTCCGCCTTATCCTCGGTGCGTCCCGATTCGTGCCCAAGTCGTGCAAACCACGCACCGACGCATCCCGGCCGTCTCCGGTGAGCTCGTCGTCGTTCCCGACCTCGTCGCGAAGCATATAAAGGCACGAGGAGGATCTCCCGGAAACCCTAATCCTCCTCCACCCTTCCATTTCCGCCCAGAACCCCTCTACCTCTCATATTCTTCCACAGCACTTCGCCGGGGTCGAGGACGAGTTCGACGGAGGAGACCACCCCGGAGTCCGTGGAGTAGCTCGTTGGATGCGCCCGACGCCGTGGACCCTTCTGGCGGAAGTAATCGAGAGGGGAAGCTCGGAGCGGTGCTAATTTTGCCGTTCCCTTTCTTCGGCCATCGCCGGGAATGGCGAGATAGGGCTCGCTCTCGTCCACAATCGACGAAACCAAGCACTCCAATCGCATCTGGGTGAGATTGCGCACCTATACACTCCTCTATTTCTTCCCGGCATCATCCGTAGCTCCCGATTGGGTTCTCGCCGGAGTGCACCGCCGCGGGACCTGCTCTCCGACGTGTTTCCGGCGACCCTTAGTTGATTCCGCCACCACTAGATGGTTCACCATCGTCTCCCGGTCCGTGCGGTAGAAACCGCGTGTCCGCGGAGGCCCTGTAGCGGCGGCGACGTCCTCAGCAGACCGCCGGCGGTTAAACGCCGGTGAGGTCAAACACGCGGTCAAGGTTGACCGGTCTTTGCCGCGTGGCTGCTGAGGTGGACACGCAGGTCCCACCTCGTCTGTCCCTCAGACTAGAAACGAACCGGTATGTTTAGTAATTATCATCTGAATTAAAAACCAGTAAATAGTGGAAACTTTGCAAAATTCTAGAAAATTCATATCAACTCAGAAAATTATGAATAATATATCAAAATGTTCACAAAAATAAACTCTATTCAAATAAAATATGAAACAAAAATGTGTGTCAAAATAAAAATTCATTTATTTTTAACTTCTTTAATTATGCTCTTTCATTTATTTAAAATGCAAATTGAATTCAATAAATAATTAAGTTCCAAACTTAAATTTTAACTATTCAGTAACTAAGTAAAATGTTAAGATTAATTTTATTTACCATATTTGCATTAAGTTAATAATTAGTGGTAATTCATAAACCCTAATTTGCAAATTACTATTTTTATTTTCTTTAAATAGTAATAACTCAAGAAAATAGTAATAGCCAATATTATTTTGGTAGCTCAACAATTATTTACTTAAACATTCTTAAGTTAACAAGTTAAATACTTTAAACCTAACAATAACTAGGAAACTTTGATTTCCAATTAAACCCTAATTAGTAATTATTTTAATTCTTAAACCCTCTAAAAAATTAATAGCATGTTAAAATTATTAATAACTCTATTTCAAGTACTTAATCACATTAGTTCTAGTACCAAGTATTCTTTTAAGAATTGGATCATAATTTAGAAACCTTAGTTTTATTCTAAGTTAGAAACTGGATTCCATTATTTTATGTGTTCATCCTAAATAGTTGCAATCCTAAAACCCTAGGGGTTTAGCTCATGTAATCATATAAGCTTCATCTATACCTATAGAACCCTAGTAGGAAACAAATGAATGCATGCTTATGATCCACTAGCATAAACCAAGTTACATGAGATTACCATTTCATGTTCCTATTCTTAATTAAAACCTATATGAATAACTAGTATCACCTAGGTATAAACCCTAACTTGCTAATTGGATTAGTACCATTGATCACCACTCCTATATACCATACCATTAGGATCAATCTCAACCATCAAAACCTAGTAGAACTATAATGATGAACCCTAATATCAACCTTGTGTAGTAATTTACATTACATGCTCCTATCCAACTAAACCCTATTAAAGAAATGATAAATCATTTAGTTTAGAAACCATTAGTGATTACTTAATGAAGCAGTTGTGAAACCATAGTAAACCTTAATAGCTAATTTATAGAACCATCTTGACCATCATCCTTTGATATGATGCTTAGAAGAAACCATAGCAATAAACCTACCAATACTTGCTATATAGAAACCCATTCCAAGTTAAGAACCAACTAGTTCCTATTAGTGAAATTAAATGAACCCAATAGTAAACCCTAGAGTTACATAGCTCCTATGTATAGTAGTTCATATCCTTATTTAACCTATTCTTCAAAAATTATTCTTTTGAAGTACAAATGTCAATCAAACCTTAGAAGCCCTAATCCTTCTTTGAAATACTAAATATTTCTTAAACAACATGTTCTCCAAAAGTTATTCTTTTGAAGTATAGTATAAGTAATCATCAACCATGTTCTGTAGAACTTAAAATTGACAATTGTTCTTTACATATTATTCCACCACTACTTTATGTGTATGATTGTCATGATGTATTATATCACTTGTTTATGCTATTAATATCACCAACCCTAATAAGAACCTTGTTTGAGAACCATCCTAAAAGTGCAACACACACTAAAGAAATCTTTACAACTCATCCATCCTAAATCATCGAGGTTAGGTTACACTCGGACGACCGCATCTCATACTATGCATTATAGCATCTTTGCCGTTCTTTAAACATTGTCCTTACCGGACAATGATGGTATTTCAGAATTTGGAGTTCTCACGTATCGAAGCTTTTGCCTCGCATAATCTTGCGATCAAGAAAGGCAAGTTCATCGCTTGCTCATGTCATTTGATTATTTTTATCAAATTATATGCAAAGTACTATACTTATCACTCTTGCATTGAAAAGCAAATATTATTTTACAATTATGAATATGACTATGTGGTGGGCAATGGAACCATGGTATGTGTTGATTGGTGGAGGTTCCATTGCACGGGTACTATTCATCTAGGACTAAGTACCAATGCCGTCCAAGTGATTCTAGCGCCGTACATACCGCGTTGACCATAAGATCTATAATGGCTCCGGGGAAGTCAGCCGTATCTTTTCCCTCTCGCATGCCAACGGACCGGTAATAAGGGTTGCCCGTATCAGTCTATCTTTGGTAAAGGTGGGGACATGTGGTCCCGCATGCCTACCATTAGATATAGGAGAGGGTAGACTTATTATCGGTCTATGAAGGATTGTAAGGGTTGTCCGGATCAGTCTATCTATGGTGTATAGAACAGGGCACATAAGTTGTTCGGATCGACCTATCTTTGGTAAAGGTGGGGACCCGTGGTCCTGCACAGTCTACCATTAGATATAGGAGAGAACAAGTGCCCGTGTTAGTCTACCCATAGATATAGGAGAGGACAGACTTACAAAAGGGTGGGTCCGCGAGGTCGCGGAGAAGGCAGTGATTGGCTTGGATCTTACACCCGGCCCCACACCAAGGAAGTGTGGACGGGAAAGCGCACCCGGTTGGTATCAAGGATAAGTTCTCTTATGGGAAAAGTAACGCACCTCTCGCAGAGGATATCAAAATTGTGATCGTCACTCCTCGTTCGGGAAGGAACCGCGAACGCGGCAGAAAGGAACTCCATGAAGTTCTAGTCAACTCCGTGAAGACCGACGGGCATAGTTTTCGAATAAAATAAACCTTTTGAAGAAATGTTTATGAAAACTTGCATTGCCTATGACTTTCCGGTCCGTAGGCTGTAGCTAGTGCATGATACACCTATTTCCCTAATATGAACTTGCTGAGTACGCTCGTACTCATCCCACTCTTAAATCCCCTGCTTAGCTATGGAGGCACCGGAGGATAAACTACCGTGGAACTCGAAGACAAAGGAGTCAACTGCAACAAGATGAGGAATCAAAGCAAATAAGTCAATGAAGTCAACTACTGCAGCAACTAAAGTGGAAACTTAGACTAGTATAGAAGGGAACCTTTCCCTAATCCTAGCACCTAAGTAGCTAGATTTCTATAGCAAGCCTAGTAGCTCTGAAGCTTAAGTTAGCAATAAGTTAGACTACGAGTCGTTCTTCTGGAGCTTTATTTGAAGTTTTACCTCACTGTAAAGTAGGAGGATGTGTTGATCTTCTGTAAACAGCTTGTGTATCCTTCTATAGACATGCCTTGGACTCGCATATGTTTCTGTTGTACCACTCTGAGGGATGTAATATGAGTGGAACGGTGTTTCACTTGTGTTATGTCAACGACTTGTGTACTACACCATGCAGTGGTACGCTGGGTCACCACACCGCGCGCTGTAGCCGACGCGCCAGATATGCCGCTCCGGATTGTGCAAAAAACCGCGCGCCCTAAATTTTTTACCGCGCCGTGCCGTTTACCGCGTCTGCTGGAGCGCCAGATTCTGTCCCGCGCGCGCTATATCGGACGTTTTTATGCCGCGCGGCCTATATAGCGTGTCTGTTGGAGATGCTCTTAGCCTGTGAAATTCCGGGAGTGATGTTCTGGCACATGGGAGCGCTCTTTATTTTGAAATACATGTTAGACACATTTTAAAATGTTAAAAAAATTGAAACAAAAATTTCACACATACATCTTCATGTGCAACGCGCTCATAAAGTCGTTTCATGAAAAATTGACATGTCATAGCGTGTGTAAAAAAGACAAAATTCGGTGCTGAAACAAAGACTTGTCACAAGATAAATTTTCTCTTTTTCGCTTAGACTACAAAAAAATATCATTTTTGGTGAAACTTGACGAATACGCATATATTATGGATATGTACATGTAAATTTTTTATCAAATTTTTTTAACACTTGGAAATATGCTTTTATGGTAGAGGGATCATACGCACCCGGGAGCCGAATTGAGTTTCTGGTGAAATTACACCATAAAACTCTAAAAAAACGGCCTGCCGAACGAGGCCTAATGGGTGACGGGTATGGGAAAAATTTTGTACCCGTCAACGGGTATGGGTACGGATGACGGGTGAGATTGAAGAAGATGGGTACGGATATGGGGTGGCTCCACCCGCACCCATACCCTGCGGGTGCCATCCCTATCCGGGGGTGATTGATCAAGCCCGAACGATAGTTCAGATAGCGGGAGATGTCTAGGACAAAGCATGGCAAGCCAGTAGCGGGGCGCTCCCTATGCCAATCGATGTGACCCGGGAGGAGCTCATGGCGTATCATTACCTGCTTCATCGTCAGAAAAGAGAGTTATTAAGGATGCAGCGACAACTCGACGAATGGAGGGTGCAAGCTGATCAATCAATCCAGCAACTCGACGAGCGAAGGAGGCAAGCCGACCAATCGAGTGAGTGTCGTGCGAACTAGAGTTCGACTTAAGGTGCAAGGGCTGGGGCCAGAGCACGCCAGAACAGGGCTGGCTCTCGATTAATTCTATCCCTTCTAATGACAGAAACAACTACGAGACCTTGATCTATCTTTCATGTCGGTAAATTCAAGAGGAAACATACTACCCAAAACACCTGAAGCAGCCCTCATAGAAGCGTAAACTTATCTAATGGCCACCCAACTAGTATCCAACGATCCACGGGCGCCTTCGCACCGTTCCACCTTGGCAGGTCTTAGCATTGTGGGAGCCTCACTTGTCAGTCCTGAAGTTGGACCACAACCCGATAAGTCACCGTGCCATCGCAATGGCCCTCGACATGAAGTGGCGGCTCGCATGCCCAATTCGCCACGATAGTTACACACCAACGCAAGGGGAAGAAGATGCCAGGCACAACATCACTCAGCGACGAGTCAATAGATCCCAAAGAGAATGTGAGGAGCACAATGAAGATGATGATCGCGAGTTGCCCAGTGCGACTTGCTTTACCTAGAGGGTTCGCCAAATGCCCGTACCGAAAGAACTCAAGCTCACGATGACAAAAGTTTAATGGCCTTTAGAAACCCGAATCATGGCTAGATGATTACCTGCAAACTATCCATATATTGGGTGGGAACAAGGCCACCACCATGCCAAGCTTGCAGCCCTACACCTCAGGGAGCCGCAAGGTCCTAGCTCAAAAAGCTACCCGACAATTCTATCAGCAGTTGTGACGACCTAGCAGATCAGTTCACCCCGAAAGTTCAGATCCACCTACATGCAAACCACGTCAATCGAGGAAGTAAGGGCATATGTGAAGAAGTCCGGCGAGTCAATGCGCGCGTGTATCTAGCGCTACAACATAAAAAAAAACTCAGCCGAAAATATCTCTAACGAGAGAGAAATTGACGTCTTCAACAACGGGCTAGGCTGCAAAGATTTCATAGAAGAGTTGGTTCGAGCCAACCCGAAGACAATCTCTCAGTTGATGGATATCGCTAACACGGGCTGATGGCAAAGACGCGTTCCATAAAAAGTGGGCTAGGTCACTCGAAGAAGATCGGTTTAGGCGCAACAACGACCGTATGAGAAGGTACCGCGCCATCAGCAAGTATGAAGGACATATATCCAAGTAGCAGTTGGCTTTACAAATAAAAAAATCTCAAAGATGAATTTCGTAGTGGTGGATACCGCAAGAACAATCGAGACGTGCTCGGTCCTAGCAAGCTGACCTATCGGCCGAGACCCCCGCGAGAATTTGATCAATCCCCAAAGGAGATCCTCAATGACCGTGCAATATGAATTTCTACGTTGAATCAGAAGGGAAGAGGAGATCCAACCATATGATGAAATATTGTCGCACTTTCTTGAAACTACAAGGAGCCGACAGTGCAAGACAAGTTCAAGCAGCAAGGCAAGGGTTCACCAGCGCAGCCGGAACTTTGGCAATCAATGCACCGCCCCCACCCTCGTGACCAGCACAGGAAAACGTACGAGAGCAAGTACAATAAGGTACAGTCAGCAAGTCTATAAGACTTAAAATAATATAGTTTTGCTGAGTTGGATAAAGAGAAGATGAGAGAGAAGAAAAGCAGGCTACAAGATAATAGCCAGCTACAGCGCGTGCTCCAAGACACTTTGTGAGATTGCAAGGTGGGCCATATGCATATAAAGTAGTTCACGCTTGTATCTAACTATTGTATGAGCAGACTACAAATAGACTATAGATGACATAGCAAAAACATATAGCCAACTGCTGACTCTTCTATTGTTCTTGCTCTGAGGACATCAACAACCCCTAGCCAATGGGAACCCGAACGGATAACATCCGCCACCTAGGGGAGCAGTCAATATGATCAATAAGGTGCAGACAACCAATAGGATGTTGGAGATATGCCCAAGAGGCAATAATAAAGTGCTTATTATTATATCTTTGTGTTTATGATAAATTTTTGCATCCCTATAATTGTATTAACATGAAACATTAATACATGTGTGTTTTGTAAACAAGCCAGAGTCCCTAGTAAGCCTCTTGTTTTAACTAGCTAGCTTGTTGATTAATTGATGATCATGGTTTCCTGATCATGAACAATGAATGTTATTAGTAACATGATCACAACATTAGGAGAATGATGTGATGGACACACACCCATAGTAAGCATAGCAATAAGTGACATGGGTACCCTTCGGGTACCCATTATTTGTATACCTGGATCGGCTCGGCCCAATATGGAGAAGGCCCAACAAGGCAACCCGAAGAAGTAGTCGACTAGGACTCTTGTAAAACCCTAGGCTGGTTGCATATATAAAGCTAGCCAGGGCACCCGAAATAGGGGGGGACAGATAGGCCAATAGATAGATAGCAGATAGACAACATAGCTCCGCCTACGGCGACACCCTGTAAACACATCTATGATCATATACTGGATTGCTAGTAGCACGTAGGGATCCTCCACCGAGGGGGACCCGAAGCTGGGTACGTCGTGTGCCTAATCTCGCCCCCGGAATCTCCATCGTCGCTCTCTCCCGAAACCCAAGTCTACAATACGTAGGCATTGGCGAGGTGATCTCTCGTCAATTGGCGCCGTCTGTGGGAAAAGCGTCGACTGGATTTTGTGATCCGGGCGGGATCCATCATCATCGTCAATAATGTTCAGATCACATCTGGACAGAAGAATCTGGAGACCGATCGCCGCATCCGATGGTGCTCATCGCACTGCAACGCGTTCAGAAGTTTCGTGTCAAAGATCGATCAGCCCAACCGGCCGGCTTCGTCATTCAAGTCCCATACTGCTTGGCCAATTTGCATGACAAAACCTTTAAGCATCAATGCCCGTGGAAGACGCCGAGTTGGTTCCGTACCCGATTAAAACAAGAACAAGCAGAACCAGCTTGAACCATTCAGCCAGACCTACGGTGGTCGCATATAAAGGAGCGGATCTTTTCCTATTACCTCACGTGGACCAAGTCCCAAGGATCTGAAGCAAGTTTGTACGAAGGAAGAAAAAGTGCTATTACAAACGAATCAGGATTCAATCTGGAAAGTGAAGGCAGCGTATATACTACTTCGACGGGTGCATGCTCAACTTCGCCACCCTGAATTTACCGTCCGACACATAAGCTATCAGATTTTTGCGCCGTAATATAACTGCAGATTGAAGCAAAATTTCGATTACTCTTCTCGGTCGACCGTGCCCGCCATGACGCACTCGTCTTACTCGGGGTTTCGCTGGCCATGGACCCGACATCGCGGACCCGATATATTCGGGTGCTCGCCCGTCCTCTTCATCAACTATTTCAGGCCGCATATCTATTTCAACTGCGCCCGCCGCATGGACTATCTTTGGTGGCAAAACTATTTCGACTGCGCCCTCTTCATCAACTACTTCCGGCCGTGCGCCGCACAACTACAGATCGTGTCCGCGGCACGACTCGGGCCCATATCGGCTTCGTCGCACCCGATAAAAAGCTAAGTTTTTTTTTTCTTTCAAGATTCAACTATTTATTTACTTTCGCCATACCCGAATACTCGGGTGTTGCACCATTACATTATTACAGCAAATTCACCCAACTGGGGCTATACTATTACTTCGTTACCACATATATACTCGGCTACTTGGTGAATTTCTTTTCCTTCGGCTCTGGATATATTTTCTCCCAGCTCGTTGGAATTATTTTCTCCGACTCAGTGGAATTACTTTCTTCGACTTAGTGGATTTATCTTTTTCGGCACAGTGGACTTATTTTCTTCGGCTTACTGGATTTATCTTCTTCGGGTTATTATTGGTTCACTTTTATACAATATTACCCGATGTGTTTCCGGGTCAATGGATTCATCTTCTATGGTTAATACTGGAATTATTTTCTTCGGCTCAATGGATTCATCTTTTATGATTACTACTGGATTCTTCGGGCCAATGGATTCATCCTCTATGATATCGACGGATTTATCTTCAATATATGCTCTATATTTAATGGCATAATCTTCAATATGGATTCATCTCAAATACTTCATCTGGGATTCATCTTCGTATATTATTGTCTATGGTTTCATCCTAAATGGCTTTACCAAATATGACGTCGCGATTCCATCAACTTATTTCGACGTCACGCCTAACGCTCGGGGGCTCGACAACGATTTCGCCTCGGGTCACGACTGCGACACAACAATCATGACATCACCTCAGCAGCGCTCGGGGGCTCGGCTATTTCTTCATCAACAATTTAGCGCCATCCACTTTTGCTATTCGGTGGTTTCTACTTTGGCTAAATTTCTTATCTACACTCGAAGACTTCATCATGCATTGACTTCGTCGTGTCCAAAAATCTAAGTGTTCTTTTATTTTGCACAAAGTTGATTATTATTTAATTTCGCCGCACCCGACGCTCGGGGGCTGCGCGGCGTATATTCACTTTACATCGAATCCGAGCATCTGACACCGCATGCGAAAAAGAGAGTCAAGGAAAAGATAGAAAAAGTTTTGTTTATTTGTGCAGGAGAAAGAAAATTTCAAAGTATACAAGTTCTTGAGCCTATGTCCGGATGCGCGCACCCGACCATAGCCTCGGGGGCTACTCCCATCGCGAGCGCTGGCCGCGCACTCGATGAAATCTTCTTCAGGGAGGAACCCGACGAAATCAAAAGAGAACCCGACGAAATCTTCTTCAGGGAGGAACCCGACGAAATCAAAAGAGAACCCGACGAAATCTTCTTCAGGGAGGAACCCGACGAAATCAAAAGAGAACCCGAAGAATTATCTTCAAGGAGGTCCCGAAGAATTATCTTCAAGGAGGACCCGAAGAATTATCCTCAAGGAGGACCCGAAGAATTATCCTTAGGGAGGACCCGAAGAATTATCCTCAGGGAGGACCCGAAGAATTATCCTCAAGGAGGACCCGAAGAATTATCCTCAGGGAGGACCCAAAAAATTATCCTCAAGGAGGACCCGAAGAATTATCCTCAAGGAGGACCCGAAGAATTGTCCTTAGGGAGGACCCGAAGAATTGTCCTCGAGGAGGACCCGAAGAAATTTTCTTCAAGGAGGAACTCGACGAAATTTTCATCAAGGAGGAACCCAAAAAAAAAGGTGGACAAATCTTCGGGTCCATTGACTCGTCATATTGTTCCGAGCAAGAGCATCGGTGATGTACCCGATAATATAGAAGAACCAATATATTTGGCTGTCTCATCAAGCCCGAGAGAAAAATAGAAGAACCCGCAAAATGAGTCATTGCATCAGCCGAACAAGGCACTTGACAAAATATTCTCAGAGCGCCAAAGTCACGAATAATCTCTGAATGCCGCAAAACTCGCGAAGGTAAGACCCCGGGATCCGTCCCGTGTGGCGTGGCATCGCCAAAGACTGCGCTCTGCTACTTTTTTCCACATCAACGATGTGAAGAAATATCCTGCGGACGCGCTCGTGGACCCGATAACATTACCGGAATTTTGATCATGGTAAGTCCTTAAGCGGCACGTGACGAATTACGCTGGTCCCGAGATCATGTGCAGGGACGTGATCTTGAAGTAGGTTCTTGCGGGATTGCCACAAGAGCAGTTAACTGGTACCTGATCCGTCAGATGAACCAGCCCCATTTATCATTATCCTTGAACAACATAAATATCAACGGCTTGGAGTCGATAAAAAGAGGGGTTGCGCCCAGAAATATGGTTAAGTTCGTTATTGAGTAGTACAACTTGAGTCTATGCCCAGGTGCAAGCACCTGCCCATAGGCTCGGGGGCTACTCTTATCAAGAGCATTGTTCACCCTTTCAAAAAGATACAAGAAAGAGGAAAAATTGTGGAGTCGATTAAAAGCAAGTTGAGCCTAAACCCAAGTGCAAACACTTGGCTGTAGCCTCGGGGGCTACTCCCATCGGGAGCGCTGGCCGCGCACCAGATAGAAAAATAACTTCGACAACATCTATGACAATCAAGGTTTGTAGACTCAACTCGATTCTACGACTCGAGTGGAGCCTACTCCCATCGGGAGCACATGGATTTCATCAAGTCCTCCGTAAATATAGTTAAGTTCTTCATCGAGTAGTACAACTTGAGTCTATGCCTAAGTGCAAGCACTTACCCATAGACTTGGGGGCTACTCCCATCGGGAGCGCTGTCGCGCACCCGATGGAAAAATAATTTCAAGAATCGTCGACATCATCTACGTTACACATGATCTACGCCATGGACCTCGCCTTGTATTTTCTTCGACTTCGGAGATGATTATGCTTGGAGTCTCTACGCAAGTCTTCGACTTCCCTAGACACTCGGGGGCTACTGACATGGGTATACCCTTGGGTACCCATTATTTGTATACCTGGATCGGCTCGGCCCAATATGGAGAAGGCCCAACAAGGCAACCCGAAGAAGTAGTCGACTAGGACTCTTGTAAAACCCTAGGCTGGTTGCATATATAAAGCTAGCCAGGGCACCCGAAATAGGGGGGACAGATAGGCCAACAAATAGATAGCAGATAGACAACATAGCTCCGCCTACGGCGGCACCCTGTAAACACATCTATGATCATATACTGGATTGCTAGCAGCACGTAGGGATCCTCCACCGAGGGGACCCGAAGCTGGGTACGTCGTGTGCCTAATCTCGCCCCCGGAATCTCCATCGTTGCTCTCTCCCGAAACCCAAGTCTACAATACGTAGGCATTGGCGAGGTGATCCCTCGTCAATAAGATCAAGTCATTAAGTTCGTTTTGCAATAAGCTCTCAAATACATAGTAACATAATCCTTCGACCATGAGATCATATTAATCACAAGCACTAGAGGAATACTTTGATGACATCAAACTCCACTTCATAACTGGGTGGTTATAAATGTGGCATCACGTATTCTGAAAGTATGAGTTGAAGCACGTGGATCAAGAGTGGGATTTGTCCACCCAAATGACAAATATATATACTCTAGGCCCTCTCGGTGAAATGGCATTCAATTAGTTTGCAATCATGTGACTAGGTCACAAGGGATGTCATATCACGGAACGAGTAAAGAGTACTTATCAGTAACAAGATTGAACTAGGTATGGAGATACTGATGATCGAATCTCGGATAAATAAAGTATCGCGCGACAAAGGGAATTAATGTCGTATGTTTATGGTTCTTTCGATCACAAAGTCATCGTTGAATATGTAGGAGCCATTATGGATCTCCAGATCCCGCTATTGGTTATTGGTCGAAGAGCTGTCTAGATCATGTATGCATAGTTCATGAACCGTAGGGTGACACACTTAAGGTTCAATGTTGTTTAAGTAGATACAGAATACGAGATGGAGACCGAATGTTGTTTGGAGTCTCGGATTGGATCCAACACATCACGAGGAGGTACGGAATAGACCGGAGAGTAACATTCATATAAGGAAAGTCACTTTCCAGGGTTTGGGAAATGTTTCGGTATTTTGACTGGAGCTTCTAGAAGGTTCTAGAGAGCCGGCGGTGGGCTTACCACCTCGGGAGGAGCCACATGGGCCGAAGGGGTGCTGCCTAGCTTTAATGGCTGGGCACATCATGCCCTAAAATGCCCAGCCAACCAACCCCGCAAGGATTAAAAAATCCCTAAAATCAAAAACAAACTTAAGGGGCAAGTTTCCTCTCTCTTTGTGGGCTGGCCCTAGGAGGTGGAGTAGGGGCCAAGGCAGACCTACCCGTACCCTTCCCCTATATAAAGAGGGGAGGGGGCATGGGTTCTGCCCACTCCTTTCCTTTGAAGCCCTATCCGCCATCCTCCCTCAGTCCTTACTCCTGCAGCGGCTTGGCGAAGCCCTCTAGGAATTCTTCTTCTCCACCACCACCACCACGCCGTCGTGCTGATGGGATTCTAAGAAGGATCTACTACATCCTCTGCCCGCTGGAATGGGGAGAGGACGTCTTCATCGACACTGTACATGTGACCGAGTACAGAAGTGTTGCCCGCTTGCAGCACTAGAAGGACTTCATCTCGAACTTGAGTTCGGCAAGAGTACGACTACATCATCCACGAGATCTAATCTCATTACCAGTTTGGATCTTCAAGGGTACGTCTCTCATCTATCTCGTTGCATAGATCTAGTAGATTAGATCTTGGTATTTTCCTAGATTGGATGATCTTGGTTTTGTTTTCTATGCTACGAACCCCTACACAAGACACAAAAGCTAATCACCCAACAAGCAAACCTCGCAATCCAATCACCACCACCAACACCAGAGTACCTCAACTGGTATGACCAAAGGGTTGAGTTCATCAGAGATGATCATCCTCATAAGGTCTCCCAGCCAGGCCACTCTTCCTTGGTCCTGAGTGCCCAGATTGGCGGGTACGATATGAGCATAGTCTTCATGGACGCTGGCACATAGATCGTTCTCATCTATACCGACACGTTACGAGAAATGAACATATCGTTAACAAACCTTGCACCCTCGGATACCTGCTTCCATGGCATAATTCCTAGAAAGCCAAATATCCCTTTGGAAAAGATTGCACTCGATATCGTCTTCGGCACGCGAGAGAACTCCAGAAGTGAAAAGACCGAGTCCGAGGTCATGGAATGGCCGTTGCAATATAATGCAATTTTGGGGAGACCCGTATATGTGTGATTCATGGTAGTTCCACAATACACCTACCTATCGTTGAAGATACATGACCTAATGGAATCATCACACTAAGGGGAAGTTTTGATCGTTCCGATAAGTGGGATCGCAAATTCAATAAGCTCTCCGAGTCTTTCGGGGTGGCAGCCGAGTATGCTCAACTCAAGGACTCCACGAATCATGATGTGGTGCCAGTGGCAGGTCAATCCTTGCCCAATCAAGCTTTTGACTCCTCCAAGGACACGCGAGAGATTCATATTCATCCCAACGACCCGAAGAAAACGACATTCGACGCGACTAACCTCAACTCCACATAGAAAAGCTCGCTTGTCGAGTTCCTCCGTGAGCGCTGGAAAATTTCCGCCTGGTGTCCATCAGATATGCCAGGTGTTCCCAGGGAACTCTCCGAGCATGCACTTAATCTCGATCTCGGTGCAGGACCGGTCAAGCAGCCACTTCACCGCCTCGCAGAGCCGAAGTGCAAAGTTATCTCAACAGAGCTTCCGAAATGACATTTCATGATCTCCAGGGTTTTGTGTGTGTGGCGACAACACCGGCGATATTTTAACAATGTGCTAAGTGATGAAGAAATAATCGTTGTTTATGCTCGTCGGTATCGACCCCCCCTAAAAATAGAAAAGATTGCCAAGTTTAAAGGTTTATTCCAGCCCCAGGACGACACTGCTGGTGGCCTCTTGCCTGGCCATCACCGAGGGTCCTCATCATGACAATCCAAGAACACCCACCATTAATCTTGAGAGTCATCGCACAACTGGTAGCCAATGCAGTACCAAGGGATTGCAGGAAGGCTTCAGTGATCACAATTCTGTCCAAACAATCATGGGCTAGCACCTTTGCAAACTCTTTAGAAGTCTTTGACACATTGATAATATGGCCAACTGCTGGCGTGCAGTTGACGTGGGAGTTAGAAATCTTTATGGAGTAACTTTTCTTCGGTCCCCGGCAACGGCGCCAGAAAAAGAGCTTGATGGCGTGTAACTCACACGTTCGTTGGGAACCCCAAGAGGAAGGTATGATGCGCACAGCAGCAAGTTTTCCCTCAGAAAGAAACCAAGGTTTATCGAACCAGGAGGAGCCAAGAAGCACGTTGAAGGTTGATGGCGGCGGGATGTAGTGCGGCGCAACACCAGAGATTCCAGCGCCAACGTGGAACCTGCACAACACAACCAAAGTACTTTGCCCCAACGAAACAGTGAGGTTGTCAATCTCACCGGCTTGCTGTAACAAAGGATTAGATGTATAGTGTGGATGATGATTGTTTGCAGAAAACAGTAGAAACAAGTATTGCAACAGATTGTATTCGATGTAAAAGAATGGACCGGGGTCCACAGTTCACTAGAGGTGTCTCTCCCATAAGATAAATAGCATGTTGGGTGAACAAATTACAGTCGGGCAATTGACAAATAGAGAGGGCATGACCATGCACATACATGATATGATGAGTATTGTGAGATTTAATTGGGCATTACGACAAAGTACATAGACCGCTATCCAGCATGCATTTATGCCTAAAAAGTCCACCTTCAGGTTATCATCCGAACCCCTTCCAGTATTAAGTTGCAAAACAACAGACAATTGCATTAAGTATGGTGCGTAATGTAATCAATAACTACATCCTTAGACATAGCATCAATGTTTTATCCCTAGTGGCAACAAGCACATCCACAACCTTAGAACTTTCTCGTCACTCGTCCCAGCATTTAATGGAGGCATGAACCCACTATCGAGCATAAATACTCCCTCTTGGAGTTAAGAGCAAAAACTTGGCCAGAGCCTCTACTAATAACGGAGAGCATGCAAGATCATAAACAACACATAGGTAATAGATTGATAATCAACATAACATAGTATTCTCTATCCATCGGATCCCGACAAACACAACATATAGAATTACGGATAGATGATCTTGATCATGTTAGGCAGCTCACAAGATCCGACAATGAAGCACAATGAGGAGAAGACAACCATCTAGCTACCGCTATGGACCCATAGTCCAGGGGTGAACTACTCACTCATCACTCCGGAGGCGACCATGGCGGTGAAGAGTCCTCCGGGAGATGATTCCCCTCTCCGGCAGGGTGCCGGAGGTGATCTCCAGAATCCCCCGAGATGGGATTGGCGGCGGCGGCGTCTAAGTAAGGTTTTCCGTATCGTGGCTCTCGGTACTGGGGGTTTCGTCACGGAGGCTTTAAGTAGGCGGAAGGGCAGGTCAGGGGGCCACACGAGGTGGCGACACAACAGGGCCACGCGGCCAGCACCTGGGCCGCGCCGCCCTAGCGTGTCGTCGCCTCGTGGCCCCACTTCGTCTCCCCTCCGGTCTTCTGGAAGCTTCGTGCAAAAATAGGACCCTGGGCGTTGATTTCGTCCAATTCCGAGAATATTTCTTTACTAGGATTTCGAAACCAAAAACAGCAGAAAACAGCAACTGGCTCTTCGGCATCTCGTTAATAGGTTAGTGCCGGAAAATGCATAAATACGACATATAATGTGTATAAAACATGTAGATATCATCAATAATGTGGCATGGAACATAAGAAATTATTGATACGTCGGAGACGTATCAGCATCCCCAAGCTTAGTTCCTGCTCGTCCCGAGCAGGTAAACGATAACAAAGATAATTTCTGGAGTGACATGCCATCATAACCTTGATCATACTATTGTAAGCATATGTAATGAATGCAGCGATCAAAACAATGGTAATGACATGAGTAAACAAATGAATCATAAAGCAAAGACTTTTCATGAATAGCACTTAAAGACAAGCATCAATAAGTCATGCATAAGAGTTAACTCATAAAGCAATAAATCAAAGTAAAGGTATTGAAGCAACACAAAGGAAGATTAAGTTTCAGCGGTTGCTTTCAACTTGTGACATGTATATCTCATGGATAATTGTCAACATAGAGTAATATAACAAGTGCAATATGCAAGTATGTAGGAATCAATGCACAGCTCACACAAGTGTTTGCTTCTTGAGGTGGAGAGAAATAGGTGAACTGACTCAACATAAAAGTAAAAGAAAGGTCCTTCAAAGAGGAAAGCATCGATTGCTATATTTGTGCTAGAGCTTTGGTTTTGAAAACATGAAACAATTTTGTCAACGGTAGTAATAAAGCACATGTATTATGTAAATTATATCTTACAAGTTGCAAGCCTCATGCATAGTATACTAATAGTGCCCGCACCTTGTCCTAATTAGCTTGAACTACCGGATCATCGCAATACACATGTTTTAACCAAGTGTCACAAAGGGGTACCTCCATGCCGCCTGTACAAAGGTCTAAGGAGAAAGCTCACATTTTGGATTTCTCGCTTTTGATTATTCTCAACTTAGACATCCATACCGGGACAACATGGACAACAGATAATGGACTCCTCTTTAATGCATAAGCATGTAGCAACAATTAATGTTCTCATATGAGATTGAGGATATATGTCCAAAACTGAAACTTCCACCATGATTCATGGCTTTAGTTAGCGGCCCAATGTTCTTCTCTAACAATATGCATGCTCTAACCAATAAAGTGGTAGATCTCTCTTACTTCATACAAGACGGACATGCATAGCAACTCACATGATATTCAACAAAGAGTAGTTGATGGCGTCCCCGTAAGCATGGTTATCGCACAACAAGCAACTTAATAAGAGATAAAGTGCATAAGTACATATTCAATACCACAATAGTTTTTAAGGCTATTTTGTCCCATGAGCTATATATTGCAAAGGCGAATGATGGAAATTTTAAAGGTAGCACTCAAGCAATTTACTTTGGAATGGCGGAGAAATACCATGTAGTAGGTAGGTATGGTGGACACAAATGGCATAGTGGTTGGCTCAAGGATTTTGGATGCATGAGAAGTATTCCCTCTCGATACAAGGTTTAGGCTAGCAAGGTTATTTGAAACAAACACAAGGATGAACCGGTGCAGCAAAACTCACATAAAAGACATATTGAAAACATTATAAGACTCTACACCGTCTTCCTTGTTGTTCAAAACTCAATACTATAAATTATCTAGACTTTAGAGAGACCAAATATGCAAACCAAATTTTAGCAAGTTCTATGTGTTTCTTCATTAATAGGTGCAAAGTATATGATGCAAGAGCTTAAACATGAGCACAACAATTGCCAAGTATCAAATTATTCAAGACATTTTAGAATTACTACATGTAGCATTTCCCGATTCCAACCATATAACAATTTAACGAAGAAGATTCAACCTTCGCCATGAATACTATGAGTAAAGCCTAAGGACATATTTGTCCATATGCAACAGCGGAGCGTGTCTCTCTCCCACACAATGAATGCTAGGATCCATTTTATTCAAACAAAAAACAAAAACAAAAACAAACCAACGCTCCAAGCAAAGCACATAAGATGTGATGGAATAAAAATATAGTTTCAGGGGAGGAACCTGATAATGTTGTCGATGAAGAAGGGGATGCCTTGGGCATCCCCAAGCTTAGACGCTTGAGTCTTCTTGAAATATGCAGGGATGAACCACGGGGGCATCCCCAAGCTTAGAGCTTTCACTCTCCTTCATCATATTGCATCATTCTCCTCTCTTGATCCTTGAAAACTTCCTCCACACCAAACTCGAAACAACTCATTAGAGGGTTAGTGCACAATTAAAATTTACATGTTCAGAGGTGCCATAATCATTCTTAACACTTCTGGACATTGCATAAAGCTACTGGACATTAATGGATCAAAGAAATTCATCCAACATAGCAAAAGAGGCAATGCGAAATAAAAGGCAGAATCTGTCAAAACAGAACAGTTCGTAAAGACGAATTTTAAAATGGCACCAGACTTGCTCAAATGAAAATGCCCAAATTGAATTAAAGTTGCGTACATATCTGAGGATCACGCATGTAAATTGGAATATTTTTCTGAGCTACCTACAGAGAGGAGGTCGAAATTCGTGACAGCAAAGAAATCAGAATCGCGCAGTAATCCAAATCTAGTATGAACCTTACTATCAAAGACTTTACTTGGCACAACAAAACACAAAACTAAGATAAGGAGAGGTTGCTACAGTAGTAAACAACTTCCAAGACTCAAATATAAAACAAAAATGCTGTAGTAAAAACATGTGTTGTCTCCCATAAGCGCTTTTCTTTAACGCCTTTCAGCTAGGCGCAAAAAGTGTATATCAAGTGTTATCAAGAGACGAAGCATCAACATCATAACTTGTTCTAATAATAGAATCAAAAGGTAACTTCATTCTCTTTCTAGGGAAGTGTTCCATACCTTTCTTGAGAGGAAATTGATATTTAATATTACCTTCCTTCATATCAATGATAGCACCGACAGTTCGAAGAAAAGGTCTTCCCAATATAATGGGACAAGATGCATTGCATTCAATATCCAAGACAACAAAATCAACGGGGACAAGGTTATTGTTAATGATAATACGAACATTATCAACTTTCCCCAAAGGTTTCTTTATAGCATTATCAACAAGATTAATATCCAAATAACAATTTTTCAATGGTGGCAAGTCAAGCATATTATAAATTTTCTTAGGCATAACGGAAATACTTGCACCAAGATCACATAAAGCATTACAATCAAAGTTATTGACCTTCATCTTAATGATGGGCTCCCAACCATCCTCTAGCTTTCTAGGAATAGAAGCTTCACGCTCTAGTTTCTCTTCTCTAGCTTTTATGAGAGCATTTGTAATATGTTTTGTGAAAGCCAAGTTTATAGCACTAGCATTAGGACTCTTAGCAAGTTTTTGTAGAAACTTTATGATTTCAGAGATGTGACAATCATCAAAGTCTAAACCATTATGATCTACAGCAATGGGATCATCATCCCCAATGTTGGAAAAAATTTCAGCAGTTTTATCACAAGAGCGGTTTCATCAGTTTTAGCAGTTTTTTGCAGTTTTGCAGGCTTTGCATTAGGAGTAGAAGCATTGCCAACACCAATTATTTTACCATTTATAGTAGGAGGTGCAGCAACATATGAATCATTAGCATTACTAGTGGTGGTAATAGTCCAAACTTTAGCTACATTACTCTTTTTAGCTAGTTTTTCATTTTCTTCTCTTTCCCACCTAGCATGCAATTCAGCCATCAATCTTATATTCTCATTAATTCTAACTTGAATGGCATTTGCTGTAGTAACAATTTTATTTTCAATATCCTTATTAGGAATAACTTTCGATTTCAAAAGATCAACATCAGAGGCAAGACTATCAACCTTAGAAGCAAGAATATCAATTTTATTGAGCTTTTCCTCAACAGATTTGTTAAAAGCAGTTTGTGTACTAATAAATTCTTTAAGCCTAGCTTCAAGTCCAGGGGGTGTGTTCCTATTATTGTTGTAAGAATTCCCATAAGAATTACCATAACCATTACCATTATTATAAGGATATGGCCTATAGTTATTACTAGAATTGTTCCGATAAGCATTGTTGTTGAAATTATTATTTTTAATGCAGTTTACATCAACATGTTCTTCTTGAGCAACCAATGAAGCTAACGGAACATTATTAGGGTCAACATTAGTCCTATCATTCACAAGCATAGACATAATAGCATCAATCTTATCACTCAAGGAAGAGGTTTCTTCGACAAAATTTACCTTCTTACCTTGTGGAGCTCTTTCCGTGTGCCATTCAGAGTAATTAATCATCATATTATCAAGGAGATTTGTTGCTTCACCAAGAGTGATGGACATAAAGGTACCTCCAGCAGCTGAATCCAATAGGTTCCGCGAAGAAAAATTCAGTCCTGCATAAAAGGTTTGGATGATCATCCAAGTAGTCGATCCATGGGTTGGGCAATTTTTAACCAAAGATTTCATTCTTTCCCAAGCTTGTGCAACATGCTCATTATCCAATTGTTTAAAATTCATTATGCTACTTCTCAAAGATATAATTTTAGCAGGGGGATAATATCTACCAATAAAAGCATCCTTGCATTTAGTCCATGAATCAATACTATTCTTAGGCAGAGATAGCAACCAATCTTTAGCTCTTCCTCTTAAGGAGAAAGGAAACAATTTTAATTTTATAATATCACCATCTACATCTTTATACTTTTGCATTTCACACAATTCAACAAAATTATTGAGTTGGGCAAGCAAGCATCATCAGAACTAACACCAGAAAATTGCTCTCGCATAACAAGATTCGAGTAAAGGAGGTTTAATTTCAAAGAATTCTGCTATAGTAGCAGGTGGAGCAATAGGTGTGCATAAGAAATCATTATTATTTGTGGTTGTGAAGTCACACAACTTAGTATTTTCAGGAGTGGCCATTTTAGCATTAGTAAATAAAGCAAACTAGATAAAATAAATGCAAGTAACTAATTTTTTTGTGTTTTTGATATAGAGTGCAAGACAGTAAATAAAGTAAAGCTATCAACTAATTTTTTTGTGTTTTGATATAATGCAGCAAACAAGAAAGTAAATAAAATAAAGCAAGACAAAAACAAAGTAAAGAGATTGGATTGTGGAGACTCCCCTTGCAGCGTGTCTTGATCTCCCCGGCAACGGCGCCAGAAAAAGAGCTGCTGGCGTGCAGTTGACGTGGAAGTTAGAAATCTTTGTGTAGTAACTTTTCTTCGGTCCCCGGCAACGGCGCCAGAAAAAGAGCTTGATGGCGTGTAACTCACACGTTCGTTGGGAACCCCAAGAGGAAGGTATGATGCGCACAGCAGCAAGTTTTCCCTCGGAAAGAAACCAAGGTTTATCGAACCAGGAGGAGCCAAGAAGCACATTGAAGGTTGATGGCGGCGGGATGTAGTGCGGCGCAACACCGAGAGATTCCGGCGCCAACGTGGAACCTGCACAACACAACCAAAGTACTTTGCCCCAACGAAACAGTGAGGTTGTCAATCTCACCGGCTTGCTGTAACAAAGGATTAGATGTATAGTGTGGATGATGATTGTTTGCAGAAAACAGTAAAACAAGTATTGCAGCAGATTGTATTCGATGTAAAAGAATGGACCGGGGTCCACAGTTCACTAGAGGTGTCTCTCCCATAAGATAAATAGCATGTTGGGTGAACAAATTACAGTCGGGCAATTGACAAATAGAGAGGGCATGACCATGCACATACATGATATGATGAGTATTGTGAGATTTAATTGGGCATTACGACAAAGTACATAGACCGCTATCCAGCATGCATCTATGCCTAAAAAGTCCACCTTCAGGTTATCATCCGAACCCCTTCCAGTATTAAGTTGCAAAACAACAGAAAATTGCATTAAGTATGGTGCGTAATGTAATCAATAACTACATCCTTAGACATAGCATCAATGTTTTATCCCTAGTGGCAACAGCACATCCACAACCTTAGAACTTTCTGTCACTGTCCCAGATTTAATGGAGGCATGAACGCACTATCGAGCATAAATACTCCCTCTTGGAGTTAAGAGCAAAAACTTGGCCAGAGCCTCTACTAATAACGGAGAGCATGCAAGATCATAAACAACACATAGGTAATAAATTGATAATCAACATAACATAGTATTCTCTATCCATCGGATCTCGACAAACACAACATATAGAATTACAGATAGATGATCTTGATCATGTTAGGCAGCTCATAAGATCCGACAATGAAGCACAATGAGGAGAAGACAACCATCTAGCTACTGCTATGGACCCATAGTCCAGGGGTGAACTACTCACTCATCACTCCGGAGGCGACCATGGCGGTGAAGAGTCCTCCGGGAGATGATTCCCCTCTCCGGCGAGGTGCCGGAGGTGATCTCCGAATCCCCCGAGATGGGATTGGCGGCGGCGGCGTCTCAGTAAGGTTTTCCGTATCGTGGCTCTCGGTACTGGGGGTTTCGTCACGGAGGCTTTAAGTAGGCGGAAGGGCAGGTCAGGGGGCCACACGAGGTGGCGACACAACAGGGCCGCGCGGCCAGCACCTGGGCCGCGCCGCCCTAGCGTGTCGTCGCCTCGTGGCCCCACTTCGTCTCCCCTCCGGTCTTCTGGAAGCTTCGTGCAAAAATAGGACCCTGGGCGTTGATTTCGTCCAATTCCGAGAATATTTCTTTACTAGGATTTCTGAAACCAAAAACAAGCAGAAAACAGAGAAT
Organism: Lolium rigidum; assembly: GCF_022539505.1. Lineage (NCBI taxonomy): Eukaryota > Viridiplantae > Streptophyta > Magnoliopsida > Poales > Poaceae > Lolium > Lolium rigidum. Next base: position 211,749,524 of record NC_061509.1, read on the forward strand.
CGGCTCTTCGGCATCTCGTTAATAGGTTAGTGCCGGAAAATGCATAAATACGACATATAATGTGTATAAAACATGTAGATATCATCAATAATGTGGCATGGAACATAAGAAATTATCGATACGTCGGAGACGTATCACCAACCCTCAGTGTCGCCTTCCCTTTGCTACCAGCAAAAGCATTTGCATCTGCATGATTCTTCCCAGGACAAACCGCCCGTGGAAGCAAATTCGTTCGTGATCCATCCACAAGCTCCAACCTTTTATCTGATGGGCACTGCAAAAATAAAACACGCATGGACATAACTCCTAGAGATATTCAATCCGGTCGGGCATAATCAATCACTAGCATGGAAAGGCGCGGCGGCACGCCGCGCTGACCTATGTATTGGGATGGTAATAATAATTTTAAGACCAAACTTGAATTGATAAATATATTCTTGTTTAAATAGTGCGTTTTAAGATGGTTGGTAATGAAATCTGATACTATGTCATACACAAAAATTATATGCATAAGGTAACCTTGAGTATCAAGTAATGGGATAGATGGTACACAATGTTCTAACTCCATGCACAAACTCTATTTGAGCCACCCTCGTCTTCTCGGATGATATGTCTGGGCGAGAACCTTGTCAATGAGTGAACTGTTGGCGGCACGGACTTGGCGACGATGCTCTTCTCGAGCTTGATCCAGGCGACTGTCGAGTGAGAAGTGGGTCGAGAAGTGATATGCCGTTGGTGTGCAATGTACTCTGTCTGAAGAAAAGGCACATCATTTAGATATTTAGCAAGCATAAAGAGATTCTAGATGACTTGCAAACTGTGGGTCTGTTTGGATTTGAGCAAAAGCTGGCCTTGCCTAAAAAAAGAATGGCAAGCCCATGAAATCTGGTTGTAGTTTGGTCAAACGCCAAAGTTTTGGCTGCCCCAGACCCCTTCAGTTGAAGTGTACTTTTTGGCCAATTCGAGAGCGGTAGTGACAACAGTTGGTAGGGATGGTAACTCTGAAGATGTACAGAACCGAACTTCAGGTTCCATGTTTTTTTAAAGGAAATCATATGCACATGAATTACCTAATGGGATCAACAGTAAATATAATTGTGCACTATGCAGTCACAAAAAAATTATAACTATTGATCCAACCTCTCTTATTTTTTAAACTGCAGAAATGCTCGAGATCAAATAAGATCAATGTGAAAAATGAATGCTGATGAAATGAACTTAAAGTATCTCTATGTCCGTACACACAATGTATTAGTCAGAAAACAATTCGAAACACTAAGTAAGCTGATGGTATGCACTCTATTTTTTCAGTCACATATACTCCCTCCGTTCTTTTTTAATTGACTCAGATTTAGAACAACTTTGTACTAAATCTGAGTCAATTAAAAGAGAACGGAGGGAGTAACATTTTAAGTGTGATAAGTCAGAAGTAATCGGATAGGGTGTTTCTGCACCTAGGTGCATATGCACCCTTTATTTAAAATGTATTTTAATCATATTTTAAAAAAATTAAAAAATATGAATAAAAATGTCTCGTGTATACTTTGACATGTTACATGCTCATAAAGTTGTTTCAGCAAAAACCGACATATTTTGTGCCTTGTGTAGAAACTTTTTCCTAATTTTTTAACTTTTCGAAATATATTTTATACATAGCAGGTGCATATGCACCTAGGATCAGTTTTGAGTTTTGCTTGAAACAGAACATATTTGAGTGAATATAGAGTAACACTTTTTAGACATAAGCACAAATAAGAATTGCTTCTTCCTTAGAATAATTTTAAAATTAGACATATTAACAATTGGATAATAGAATTTTACCAACTGCCCATTCAGAGAGGAGCAGCTTACAAATATTCATTACCAACCGTTTTAAAACGCACTGTTACGATGGCTTGCACGCTCTTAGCACTATTATGAGCAGGTTACATACTGTTACAAACTTGGTTGTTACAATGGCTTGCACGCTCTTAGCAATATGATTGGAAGCTGGTTGAATTGATGCGGCATGAACGGGATATGGCTGCCAGATTGCCCAAGCGCCAGCAAGGATTCATTTCCCCTTGTACAATTCACTGTCCATATGTGGCCTCCTCCATCTGCAGAATAGAACATACTACTTTAAACAGAACATTATGAATTGGAAGTGTTAACTTCTTATTTGTAGCAGTTAGAGGTCTCTACTCGCCCTGCTTTAAAAAGAGCTTGTAAATGCAATACAATCAAAGCATTGGTGTATGATAGAGCAAGGAAATAGGTGGCAAGCACTGTCTTTCTCATCGTCAGCCAACTCAATAGATCCTTTTTTATCCTTATCTCTAAGAAATACTAATCATTTAGAAACACCAGTGTTCGTCACTTATCTTCAGGTCATCTCACAGGCATAGTCGTCAAAAGAAACAAAGTTTTTTGATGGTGCAGCAGGCGTTCTGCTTATCCATTATAGAAGAGGGAACACAACTTTTATTACAGAGAGATGGCTACGGTCTTAAGTACGTCAACATGCATAATCTATGGACTTAATTATGTGAAGAAAATAAAGATTGTTGTAACGGTTAGCTAAAAAAGGGCAACGTGTGGTGCGTGTTTTACTCGTGAGGAATTTCCTGTCGCGTAAAGCGGTTCTTCATAGCAATATATAAACCTCAAGAATGGATTTTATCACAAAATGTAGTACTGATTATGCCGACAAAACGATGTTGGGCCGAGCTAATATTTAATACAGCATAAATGTAAAGAAATATATGAGAAAGGTTACCTGATTCCAATGGTGATCTTTTGGAAGGCACGAGTCAGTTGCTGAGACCAAATCAAGGCTTCGAGATTGAGTTGCTGCCTTCATCCTTTTACCTGGTTGCATACAATAGTTTGAGACCAGATTTCTGAAAATAACGAAAATAATGTTAGATTCGCGTCCCCTGAATACGAATATGAAAACGTGTGAAGGGTAACACATCAATATGTATGTGTAATCAGCTAAACATGGTCTTTGCTCAATATGTATGCATCCCTTGTTCTCCTTACCATTGCATTGTTAGATCTATAATTTTGGAGCAACATCAAGCATCCTTTTGAACGAAGTGTTAGATATGCTCATATACACGTGCACATGTGTACCTTAATAGCGATCTCACTTTGCAGTAGTAAATCTACAGAATGGTAATCAAATTTTCCACTGAAATTGTGCAAGTAATGGGTAAGGTCGAACCATCATTCACCTGCAACTGATTCACAATATTTCTACACGGCAACATTCTGTCATTTGCAGGAAACCATGAGATGCAATGAGTTCTTTCTCCCCTAGATGTTACTTTGGTGTGTCTCTCTGTACCTCTCACGCACGATCGCTAGTCCATCGCTTCGTGATGAGGCGTACACAAAAAAATGAACGTCGACAATGTGATTTCAGTCCAGATATTGATTTGGAATGCTTCATATCTATGCCAAGGAAAAGATGTACACAATAATAGTTGCAGGCTATGCTGCAAACTTGGGCTAGTAATGAGAAAAACGAAGTGTACATGATATCTAAAAAAATTACGCATGGTAATGTTCGGTTGCGCAGTACACAGTGATAAACAAAAACAGTACACATTCTCTGTTTCAGGGATAATCCATGGGATTAAGTAGCCCCCTAAGAAATCATTAAGTTAAATATCATGCTAGGTACTAAGTATCTATTTATAGCAGCTGCCACACTTTCTTCAAGGAAAAATCAACCATATTTGCTACTGGCTTCCTTAATATTGCCAAAATAACATTTGTTATGGGGAGAAATTATTCAAATAAGCAATACCATTGCTTGCCTCTTGTAGAAGGTTGATACTTCGCCAGAATATGATGGTGTTGTAAAACAAACCAGGTGTATCATTTAATTACTGAAGTCAATGATTTGGACACACATCTCATATATGTACCCTTCTATAGCCGCTTGAATGATTAGCGAATTAAAATATTTAGGGAGAAGCCCTACGGAGGAACAAATAACATGAAATAACACACGGTGTGAACAAACCAAATTAAACAGATCTCAACTCTGGAGATAAATGATTGACGTGAATCTGAAGTACACAACTTAGTAGCTAACTTTGTGGTTAGAGTTGGAGTTTGAAGATTTCTATGTATCAAAATTGGCACACAACTGACAGCCTTGGATACAACCTCAACCGCCTATGGTACACATTCCACCAACTGTTCAGGTTCAGCATAGTACTGAGAAAGATTAGAATGAATCACAACAACGTATAGCAGGCATCTAATAAGCATTGGCAATTTTCCAAAATATAATGTTTATGTCAAGTACAGAAACTACCTGCATGGAATTTACAGAGAACCATCTTGCTCTGGTGATCATCCAGCAAGTGTAAGGTATGGGACCATTGCAGCTCAACTCCACCTCTTTGCATTTTTGCTGATTTCTGTTCTTGCTTACTCTGTTGGGAGGTCCTGCACCTTCTGTTTCTTCCTTGCAATTTCTCCACCTGCATTCAGGCCCAGAAAAAGAATATTTAGGTGTGGCAAAATAAATAAAACCTGTTATACTTTACGGTATGATTACAATATGCTAGCATGTGTAAATCAAGTTACAGATTGCAACAAAATCAGTTCAAAAGGTGTGAGTTTGGTCTGCACCCCCAGGTCTTAGCATACAGAGTTGACATATAGTACATAAATTCAGGAAAGTCACAAAGATGTATTAGAGAAAGTAACTAAATAATATGCATCAATGTTAATCCCTTTTTCAGGCAGTGGAATTTCCCTGTTACAATCACTTTTAAATATTTAAACCTATTGCATTCTTTATTCAATAACCCCTAGAAAAGAAGGGACCATAATCGAGGCTGCCTTTCTTCTAGACTAAAACATATATGTCGAAAACAATGACACCTTAAACCAATAACAAAAGTAACCTACAACACATTTTTTATCTGTAAATAACTGGGAGTGTTTTGTGTACTAAGCTACCATAGGAGTTGTCCCTACATCTTCATGACAAAAGAAAGTTGGCTAGGATATATATGAACTAATAACCGACCTATCTTCAATCTTACAAACATACATAACCTACTAACAAATTTACCACCAGTAGAATGATGTGATATGTATTAGTGAGACAGAAAGTCATGTAAGCATAAGCGTACTACACAATTCAGAACCTACATGCTTATGTACTGTAGATCAAAAAATCATTTCTGACAATAAAATAGTAGGGAATCAGCAACACTACCATCGAAGACATCAATAATTGGTCACTTCTCCAACCAAATTTGGTGCCTCGGCAGAATCAGATGGAGCTCAAAGAGAATTGGGACCAGCAGAACAGGACGGCAATGACCACCACCAGCCTGAGAACCAGGCATACACGCAGACATTGCAGCCACAGATGAAACAGAAAACAAAGGCACACCAGCCAATCGCGGTCTTCCCCATCCTCGCCCATGACCAGGAGGTCAGGCGCCTTGGCCGTGTACCATCAGCAGGATCACCATTTTGAGAAGTCGGCAAAACAATGAAATCTTGAAGCCCACGAGGCTGCCATGGAACCGGAGAAGATGCAGAAGAAGTTGGCCGCCTCGACGACGGCCCGCACAACACTTTCTGGGAGAGGTTGAGCGCCGGCAGCGGGAGGCGATGATATCGTTGAGGCTCTGGTTGGAGATATCCAGCCACGCCACCCTCCCGAGGTCATAGGAGATGCCCGCACAGGCGTAGCACGACCTGCCGCCATCGGCCCTCCATGAGAGCGGACCAGTGACTTTTCCGTACAGACCATCAGCCTAGGCCCGGAACGCCGCCAGGTCGTCGGCGCCGCACGTCCGGTTCAGGGCGTGGTCCATCTCCCGCGCGCGGCGGCCGCCCGCCATCTTCCGCGAGCGGAGGCAGAGGCGGGATGGCCTGAGCGATGCTCAACATCAGCCGTCCATCCTTGCCGGGGTGTCGCCCGCCCGTCGCCCAGGTCGCCAAATAGAGGGTCGGCCCAACCCCAACCTGTACAACATCGCCGGAGCCTCGCCGTTCTTGACGCGTTGCCGGCAGGTGAGCCTCTCGAGGTTGGCGGGAGGTCCAGGATGGAGAAGGGGACGCGGTCACGGAGAGAGAATCGCGCCGGTACGGGCTGCGGCGGCGAGCGGCAATGCGGCGCCGGAAGGTGGGGCGGCGCATGTGGTGGAAGAAGAAAAGGCGAGAGAGCTTTCCGCGTGGGGGAAAGTAAAATAGGCAAGAATTTCTAGATGGCCAGCACTAAATGTTGGTCAAAGCGGTGGAAGTGAAGATGGAAAGAACAGCGGCGGAAGAATGCACTATACTCACCCAGACGTACTCCACGGGAACAATCAGCCAAAAGAGACCATACAGAAAATGCAAGATCCACCCAAAGGTGCACACGAAAAAATAACATGGTAGATAAAACCACGTGTCAGCTCCACATTAACCACCAAAGTTGTTCAAAAATCTCACAAAAAAGATGTGTGTTACCCTTTAATATAGTAGTTATAATCACCGGAAAAAGTGATCTACTCCCCCTATTCATTAATACTCCATCCCTCCCATGAAATTTGTCTAAAGTTTGTGAAAATTTGGATGTACATATATGGACGTTATTTAGTGTCTAGGTACATCCGAAGCTTGACAGGGGCTATAAAACGTTTTAGACATTTCAAAATGAACTACTCTGTAGATACACACTATATATATAGTGAGTGAATCTACACACTAAAAATACACTAGATACATACCAAAATAGATGAATCTACTATACTTCTAAAAGCTAAAACATCTTATATTAGTGAATCAGAGAGGGTGTTAGAGTATGTCATGGGCCTGGGCCCATTAGTCTTAGGTTTTGCTTAGGGGTCAAGTAAGCCTTGCTTGGGAGTCAAGTAAACCTCTCTATATAAGGAGAGGAGATGTATCAATCTAATCAAGCAAGAATTAAGAAGGAAATCCCTTTCCTCTTGCCACCGGCCGTGGGCAAGGCCCCCGGCCGGCCCTCTCGCGCCATCCCTCTAGCAGCACCATAACACTTGGTATCGCCTTTCCGGGTTTGATCATGTCCGACCATCCCACCACCACCGGCCCGATGGCCACCACCACCGCATCCCGCCCGTGCCGGTGCCGGCCACCTCCACCGCGCCGCTTCCCGTCGCCCTCACCTCGGAGGAGATCGCCGAGCAATCCGCGATCTCACCACCGCTGTCCGGGAGATCCGTCTCTTCTCGGCCGGTCCCTACGGGCCGCGCGGCCGGCGGCGCTGCTGCCGTGGCAGCCCGACGCCGTCGCTGCCGTTGCCGCCACCCGACATCGGCCGCTGCGGTCCCCGCCGCCGTCGTCCACCATCTCCGGGCCGGCCCTACCTCGGCGCCGGGGTCCCTCTTCTCCGGCAGCCCGGCCGCCTTTTTCCCCACCGGGATGCCGCAGCAACGGCGGCCATGCCGCCGCCACCAACGCCGTTGCAGCTCGCCTGTCCTCACCGATGCCGTCCCCGTCATTCGGCGAGGCAGCTGCAACAGCAGCAGCAGCTGCCGTCGCCACCAACACCGCAGCAGCCGGCCGCTGCCACCACCGACGCCGTCCCTCGCCTTCGGCGGTGTGGGAGCGACCTTGGCCCCGGGCCCTACATCGACACCGCCCGAGATGCCCTGCCACCAGGTCCGTTTCCCTCCGTCGCCGTCACCGCTTCCGGCTTGGATCGCTATCCGCCACGTGTCGGCGGTGGTGAGGCTGCGCAGCAGCTGCGCGCGGCCTCCTAGCGCGTCGGCGTGTGCGGGAGATGCGTGATCCGCGGCTGCGGCTCCTCCAAGTTGCGCATCGTTGCGCAACGAACCTCGATCTCGTCCGCTGCGTCGGGGATCTTGGGCGTGCGGTTCGCCCCACGGGCGGCGGACATGCTGCTTTTCCCGCGGGCGGCGACCTCCAAGTCCGCGACATCGACGGCCGGCCGGCGGGGAGAAGACATGGTGTCACCGACAGGAGCGCACCGCGTAGCACCACCGCATTCCGCCGCCGGCCGCCGCGAGGGCTCCCTTGGTCCCGATGGTGTCCTTGGGATCCAGTGGGCCGTAAACGCACAAGTTCGGCGCACGGAGGATTCTTGCCTTATCGTTCGGAGTCAAAAATAAAGAGTCGGAGTCTCATTCGGGTTAGCTTATTTCAGGTCAATACAATAGGCCGAGATGTAAAAGGCTTGTTTTTTAGGCGTTAGGTTTGTGTGGGGTCGAATCGTCGTTAGGTTGCAGCTCGAGGACGAGCTGCATGTCCAGGTGGGGTGTAGTGTTAGAGTATGTCATGGGCCTGGGCCCATTAGTCTTAGGTTTTGCTTAGGGGTCAAGTAAGCCTTGCTTGGGAGTCAAGTAAACCTCTCTATATAAGGAGAGGAGATGTATCAATCTAATCAAGCAAGAATTAAGAAGGAAATCCCTTTCCTCTTGCCACCGGCCGTGGGCAAGGCCCCCGGCCGGCCCTCTCGCGCCATCCCTCTAGCAGCACCATAACAGAGGGTAACAAAGATATCAATTTGATCGGGCTAAGCTGATAAATATATATACATATATATTCCAAAATCAAACTAAATACAGTTTATAGGCTAGATCTTGCACCGATTCAAACTGCATGTCATATATACAGCGGCAAAAATATGGCGGTTTTATCTATAGTACTTAGCTTACATATATACTATACAACTCTAAGCAACCGTGTTAATCCTCACATCGATATGGAGTACTCCTTAATATACATAAATAGTTCATTCAAAGCAGGGACGGAGACAAGGGGGGACGAGGGGGGCTCAGCCCCCCCTATGGTTTGGATTTTATGAAGAATACTGCTCATTAGAACTGTAATTTCTTGCTGATTTAGCTTACTCTGCCCCCCTCATGAAGTTTACAACACTATTTTGCCCCCCTCAAGATCGAAAGCTGGCTCCGTCCCTGATTCAAAGCTATGGTTTCCGAGAACTTACACCAATTGATGCCGCCGGTCGCCTCGATCGAAGTCGAGCGCCGTCGTCGTCTAGGAAGTAGCTGTGCCTAATGCCGCGCGCGGTAGCTGCGAGGAAAGAGTAGACGTAGCCGTGTTGTGATGTTGAGCCGGTTTGCGTACACGAACGGAGACGTGAGGTAGGCGAAAAACTATAAAACAAGCCAGATGGGGTTGGATGTACTAGGCAGTGGGCACACATTTCAGTGATAGGAGTAAAGTCATAATAATTACTACGTCCATACGGATTTACATGTGTATTACACAATTCGAGAAAAAACTTTGACTACAAATTTGGTCAACAAAATGTTATAAATATGCCACAAATATTATACAATTGGAATCATATTCAAAAGAAATTTCCAATAGTTTAATTTGTGTGACGTACATATTATATTTTGTATATAAGAATATGAAGTTCTTATGGAAATGGGCAATTGTGTAATTAACATGGTGGTTTACGCTCAAAGTAAATAAGCTCCTTTCTTCTTTCCGTGACATTAGGCATTTTGCACCCATTAATTATGTTTTACGAGAAGTCCGCCAACCTATTCATAATCCTCAGGACTAGTACGGAGAAGTACAAATTTTTAATAGTCGCACGAGAGAATATGTTAATCTATACCTAATAATAAAGGAGCTAAGGTTTCTGCCAAAAAGTTTCGTCAACGCTTTTTTTGGCTAATAATAAAGGAGCTAAGGTTTCTGCCAAAAAGTTTCGTCAACGCTTTTTTTGGACGGATTTACCCTCCCACCAAATCGTGTATTACGCACCAATACCACCGGGAAGTGAAAACGATTGAAAAGAAAGACCGTGCTGCGCACCTGTCCTTCTCATCACGAAACTGGGCCGTTCTCATCACCAAACTGGGCCCAAAAAGAAAGCCACGGATGGCCAGCCCGATCGTTTGCAGAAGCACTTGCAGGCAACCATGGATCCAATCGCTTCGATATTCTAGCTTCTAGGTTAATTAGTCCCACATCGCTCCCTCACAATGATTTCCACCGGTTTATATTCATTTGAATTTGCGTGGAATATCAGCAAGGTGAACCAAAAGTAGCAACATTGATTGAAAAATATATGCCGCCTGAACTGTCGAGAAAATTACCCGGCTACCGAGTAGAGGCGTGCCCCTGGCCGTCCTGGAGTTGAGAACTGGGAAATTAAAAACTATGGAAAAGCGACGAGAAGCCGCACGAGCGCTGCGGGATGAAGACGGCAGAGCGCGCGTGAGTTGCCTTCGTGTGCGGGGGGAAGAGGATAAAGGGTTGGGCCGTTGGGGCCGCTTCGGTTGCTGGCCGAGGGGATTACTTGCTACGGCTTGGCTGATCGACCGAACAGGTACAGCCGTACAGTATGGCTACCTTTTTTTTCCCTAATTCCTTTTTGATGCATATATTCTCAGAAGAAGGAATGAACGATTGTGCATAAATTGTTACACGAACCTACGCCCATGCAGGCTAACATGTTTTTTTTTTACATGTACCTAACATGATCTTACTTTGTGCATCTTTGCGATCATACCTGGGCATGGGAAGCCCGGCCCGAACGGCCCGACCCGACCCGGCCCGAAAATCCCGGGCCGGGCCGGGCTTTTTCTCTCTATCGGGCCGGGCTCGGGCCAACATTCTTCAGCCCGTAACTAAATCGGGCCGGGCTCGGGCCACTGAAAAAAGCAAATTACCACTAGATCGGGCCGGGCCGTCGGGCCGCGGGCCGGGCTCGGGCCGAAATTTGCTGAAAGTTGGTCGGGCCGGGCCGGGCTCGGGCCAAGGATTTCCCGTCGGGCTTTTTTCGGGCCAGCCCGAAGCCCGGCCCGGCCCGAGAAATGCCCAGGAAGATTTGCGATACATATTTTCTCCGATTTCAACGCACAAGTATTTTTTAGTCGAAAGTACAACACTTCCACCGTTTAAGTAAAAACGCTTTATTGTTGGAGGTCGATCTAACAAGAACGAAACACATCGCTTTGTTCGGCGTGAGGCACGCGGCGAGTGGTTGCCGTTGGTTGATGGGTCATACCAGTAGCGGAGCTTGACAAAGAAATCAGGGCGGGCTAAATATATCTTTTAGAGAGAAAATAATAGGGAAAAGTGGGATTAGACAAGACTAATTATGTTTTAGGGCTGAATAATAATATAGATGGGCGGGCCATGGCACAGGTTTGCTTCCACTAAGCTCCGCCACTGGGTTGTACATAAGAGGTGCAGTAGAACATGTGCCGCATAAAATAGGTGACAACTGTGAAGCTAGGAAAATTTGTCATTGGTGCCGGCCATCTATATTCACTGGGTGTCATTACACATAGTTAGGAATATTTTCCGATTTCTTAGGAGGATCAACAAAAATATCATTGGTGTTATTTGACACCATCGATTACATGCTAGATTTACTCCTGTTGGGCGAGCTTCTATGACGTGCTATGAGAGGCATTGCCAACGTGTTATTGGAGCGCGGACCGGCACAGCCCCAAACCTACCCTCCCCTCGAGCTCTAGGCCCTCTTGAGGCCAAGTCATGTCCCCGTGTGTAGTTCTCCTGTGCCTACATCAACCATCTTGAAGCAACTCTTCATATCTTTATTTTCATGCGTCCTCGCTAGAAGTGGCAGCGCCATGAAATTGTTGAAGACTTGTGGACATGAATATATTTCTCCCGGTGCAACGCACGGGCATATTTCCTAGTCTATATACCTAATAATAAAGGAGCTAAGGTTTCTGCCAAAATTTTCGTCCAATATTTATTGGACTGTTTTACCCTCCCACCATATTACATAATACATTGAATTGCCACGTACCGGTTCGTTTATATTTTTAGTTCTTTCTCCTCTAGCCGAGCAAGCCGGCAGAGAACTGCTCTGCCCGCGTGCATCCCACCGCTAGCCAGTCCCGTCGACCGCCTTCGGCCAGGCCCGCGCCGCCAGCGCCCCTACGATGTCGTTCTCGTTCTTCTGGGAGGGAAGGAATCAGAGGAAGCCGAGCCAGTGCTCCTGCTCGCCGTCGAGCCCAACCTCCTGCCTCCTGTTGCGCTCCAGAGATAGGCTGCTCTCGATCTCCCTCTGGGCTCGCCCTCCCGCCTTCTGTCGCCCCATGCTCCTTCTCGCCGTGGCTGCGGTGGCGCGCGACCGGCGGACGTCACCAGGGCGACGCCTTGACCTTCAACCGCGGCAGCGCGCCCAGCTGCAGTAGATAGAGAGCGGCGTTCCCACTGACATGAGAGGAGAGGCCGGCGACGTGCCTAGACCGCGAGCGCGGACGCGGAGCGAAGGGAGAAGACGAGCAGGGAAACGGGCATGGTAGCTGTTCGACCGAGGAACAACGAGAGGAACTGGGTGGGTTGTGCGGCCGTGGGATTGGGGAGGGGATGCGGGGGGCAGGTGTGGAAGGTGGAGCCAGTGGTTGGGCCGGATTGGGCTGGACGGTTTTGCTCCCGGCCAAATATTAGGGCATCTCCAACCGGGCGACCCATCCCGCGCCCGCGCGTCCGGATGGGTCCAGCCGGACAAAAACCCGGCCCAGCGCGCGGACCCATCCCTAAAACGGATGCCCGCGGCGTCCGGAACGACGCAAACCCGGCCCAAATCTTGGCCGGGTTTGCGTGGCCGCGGACGCGAAAGGCTGGTCGCTCGCGTCCGCCCGCTGTCCGCCCCCGGCCCGCGTGTCATAGGCATAAGTAATATATTTCATTAAATAGAGAACTCATTACATTTTTTTTTTAGCTACTACTTCTATCCTATACGTACGGGGCCGGCGGCCTCGCCGGCGACTCCTCGCCGGCTCGCCGTCGGGGCCGTGGATTTCACTCGACGCGGGCGGCCTGTACGCGTGAGGATTCCACTCCAGCTTTCTACGGGCCGGGTGGCGCGTCGGCGGCGGCGAGGGCGTCGGCGGCGGCGCGGGCGGCTTCGCGGGCCTCGGCAGCTTGGACGGAGGGCATCATCCTCCTCCTTTCCGCCCGCGCAGCTCGGGCGCGCTCGCGCTCCGCCTCCTGCGGCGGAACCATCCGCTTCCCGCATAGCTCAAGCTCCCCGCAGGTCGGCGCGTTCCACGGCGGTGCGCGCCTCCAAGCGGACGCGGCCGGCGGCTCGGGCCTCGTGGTTGTCCCGCCGCCGGCGCATGCGCTCTTGCCGGCCGCGCTCCGCCGACGCAAGCATCCTCCCGGGCGCGCCGCTCGGGCGACGGCATCCGGATGAGGTCACGGGCTGCTCGCATAGCGAGCAGCTCGTTCTTCCGGCCGAGGAGGTCGCCTAGCGGCGGCGGCCGGCCCGCCGCATGCCCTCGTGCTCCTTCGTCACGCGCGTGAGGTCGGCGAGACGCTCCTCGATGGCGGCGTTGATGTTCGCCATCGCGAGGTCCTCCGCGGCGACGGGCTCCTCCGCGGCGTCCGCCCCCTCCTCCACGGCCGCGTACCCGCCGTCCGCGGGCTCGTGCCAGCCCGCCGCGGCCGCTTCCCCCATCTCCGCGTCACCGGCCTTCTTTGCCGCCGCCTCGCAGCCGACGCGGAGCGCCTCGTCGTCGGCGACCCACCGCGAGTCCGCGCGCTCCTCCTCGTCCGTCCGCGGGAACCCGGCCCGGCGGCGAGGGAGAGCTTGGCCCATGTGGACCGAAGGGTGCGCGGCATGGCGCCGGACAAGGTGGAGGGAAGAGAACGGTGATGCGGTCCGGGTGAGACCGCCGCCGTCTTTTATAGCCGGCGGTCCGGCGGGAAACTTGGGCACGAGCGCGCGCCAATGGCGTTTTCGCGCGCGGGAACCTTGGTGCGCGCGGGATCTTTCCCGCGCGTTCCACCTCCCGCCATGGCCGTCCCGTCGAGGCTCGCCATGGCGCAGCGCCGCGCAGCGAAGACGAACCACGTGGCGTCTCTTTGGGTCGCCGCGTTGGGCGCCGCGTGCGACCCAAACGGACACGCGGACGCGGGGCGCTGTCCGCGTGTCCGGGCGGCCACGCAAACGGCCCAAAACGGACGGCCCAGCGCGTCCGTTTGGGTCGCCCGGTTGGAGATGCCTTTACAGCAGCCACATATGCGTCCAGGACATGGTACGACTCGGGTTTATTAGTCCCACCTTGCCCCCGTACATTTATTCCAACCGGTTTATATACTTTTGCAGGTTGCCTAGAGTATCAGCAAGCCAATTGGAAATCTGCAAGCAGCGGCACCGTTGTACAGTACGGTTGAGACTGTTATTTGGTGGCTTGGTGCTGATGTGACTCTAGGAAAATTTGTGCTAGGCAGGGTATCCACCCATCGACGAGGTCTGTCACCTGCTCAAGAAAAAACCTGCCGTCGCTGGAGCAAGGACCGGTGCACTGCCGTTTCCCGTCCAACGCCCAGGTGCCCCCTGCCCATGCCCGGTTTCCGTTCCAAGTTTCCAACTATAAGGTAGCAACTGGACGCTTTACTGCCTCAGTTTCCGTTAATTACTGGCTCCTTGCACTGTCAAGGGTATGCGCGTATTTGTACTGTACATGCATTTGATCGAGCAGCGATTTCATTTTTAATGAAAACCGAAACTTAAATTGAAAATTCGAAGAGAATTAAAAAAGAACTCCATATAATCGTAAGTAGCCATATGATTGTTCTGTTGAAAATTCAGAGAATTTAAAAAGAACTCTATATAGATTGTTCTGTTGAAAATTCAGAGAGTTAAAAAAGAACTACAAAGAAAATTCATAGAGAATGAAAAAGAAAACTCTACGTATACAAAACATAATGTGTTTTTCTGTTGAGTGTTCAGTGTTTGTTCTGATTATCATCATCTGCTTTAAATTGATGTCATGTGATTTACATTATTACATTTTAAATGAAACAAGGGAAGTGACTTTTTCCTATTTGGATTTGAACGGACACCGTATGGAAAAATATAAAACGAAGTTTATTTAATTTAATGTCGCACCGTAGCAACGCACGGGTTTTTTTCTACGTATATCTATACCTAATAATAAAGGAGCTAAGGTTTCTGCCAAAATTTTCGTCCAACTTTTTTCTGGACGGATTTATCCTTTCACCAAATTACATATAACGCACTGATGCCATTGTACCGGTTGATTCAACCTGCAGTCCAATCTTCATCTCCGTGTCCTGCTTCCTCCCGTCCTGCAATTGTTCATACCAAACTCAAATCCTATCGAATCGAGATCCAGATTTCTTACCCGTCCTCACGGAAGTCCAGCCCATATATGATCCCTTCCGTCTAAGCGTGATTCTCACAGAAACCTAGAAAAAGATTTTCGTCGCATTGGTTTCCTCATGGCCCCGTCTCCTCCTCCCGCACCGCCGCCGCTTCCGCTCCTCGTTGGTTCGGTTAGCTGCTGCGCGTAAGCCTTGACTCGCGAGGAGGTATGCGGCCATGGGGCGGAGTGCATCGACCAGTTCCCCGAACCAAGCGTTGATGGAAACACACCGATGTCAAGCTTGTTGGAGAAGTAGCAGCCCTCGATGACCGTCACCAAGGACGCCCCAGTGTCGGCGATGGAATTCAGCGCGGCCGCTGCGGATCTAGGCAATGGGCGCGTGACCCAGCTGGTGCTCGTTTCCCCCACTGCCGATCTGCTGCCTCCTTTTTTTAGATCGTCTTCAGTGGAAGATGCAAAAACAAATTCTGGATCACGATACAGTTTGTTCAGTTTCCCAAGCTCCGTGGATTCTCGATTCCCATTAGAGAATCCCAAAGATTTGCCTCGAGCTTCTCATCTTTGGATTGACGAGGAGATCTATCGATCTGACTCGGGCGGCGATGTCGCCAATACGGGCACCTTCGATCCTCTGGTCGCACGTGGCCCCTCCCCGCGCAGCCGCCACGCCGCCGCCGATGGCTACTCCGCCGGCGTCGTCTTCCACTCCAAGACCGCCTGGGACAAGCACTGGGAGGCCCAACGGAACGCCTCAAGCTGCTAGACCGGTTCCGAATCTTCTCCTATAATCTGGCCTCTGGTCGTCCAATTGGGAAGGGGAAAGACCCTGATTCTCTTTGATGGGAGAGGACAAGCACTTTGCCTACGCCTTCCGTTCAGTGAAGTCTCCAATCAGCCAGTTTAGGAGGAATCATCGGTAGTGCTCGGTTTAAGTGGATTTGGATGCAATCTTGTTTGGAAAATTTAATCATAAGTGAAGGTTAGTTGGCGCTCTTACACTGTACCAGGACACCTTTACATGCGATGAATCGAAACACAGCTGTAGAATCAGTTTCTGAATTTGGACTATCTATGAAGAGAACCCAATTTACACGCACCTGCTTCTGCTCCATTGACTCCAGCATGAGTACCTCCCAACGCCGTCATCCAATTGCAGTAGCCAAATCTATTATCACGGTATGTATTCACTCAATTTACCTTTGCCAATAAAGCATGACGTGTTCTCAGTTCTCACTCTCGGAAAGTGTTGTAGTTGCAGACAAATCAGACCGTTCACTCATCGACTAATTTGATGTAGAATTCCTTACCAGTCTGCTGTTAGTAGTTTACAACTCATACAATGTATTGTAAAGCCACATACTATATTACTATGAGGTCGCAATGCGAGCTTTAATTTGTTTATGTCCTGAAAAAAACACGGGGTAGGCGTCCAAACCATTGTATACCTGCTCTAATATTTATTCTTGCAAATAACGTGAATTTATTTATTTTTTTGTCCTGGAAACATAAACAAAAAAAACGGACATTGTGATTGATGTCCAAACTGCTGTAACTGAATAATGGCACCAAATGTTGTAAATTTGTTTGAGACTAATGTGAGTAAGTAAAAAAAAACGCACAATCATATGATATTCTATTTCTAGATATATTTCGCGGTTTGGTCCGTCATGTTTGCGCTTTCGTCCAACCTTCTTTACGCTTTAATAAATCTTTGAATCGCTTGGTTTTGTTTCGACCATCCATGTTGATTCTCTTTTTTGTACCTTATAGACAAAGGTTCCGTACAGCCCTTTCTTCGTCAATAATCCTTCGCTATGGGCAGTACTCAATCTGGGAGATCATGACTCTCTCTGAAAAGAGATCGATACAAACTCTGCAATCCCGCCCAGCCCTTCTTGCCTGCTCCGATTCTTTATATATGGGACGATCTCGAACGAAATCGAGCGTATGTTCCAAGCTATCAGACAACAAGCTATAGATTCGATTGGACGCCACAACACGGCCGACGAAAGCCAAGTCGACAGCGATGACGGTCTGATCGGCAAGTTCTTCGGACCTCTTCACCGCGGAAATTGCAGCATCTACATCGCCTGCTTGTTGGGAACATGAAGACCAGATCCGTCGCGAGGGCGAGCCTCGGACGGTGTGAGCCGGCTAGGACAACTACGGAGGAAGCGGTGTACGAGGCTGTTGTCCGGCAGGCTGCACACCTTGACTCCTCAAGTCCATTCAGGGGAGGAGGGTGGTGGAGGGAGGAGCAAGAAGACGCAAGCGATGCGGAGTTGTTTTCCTGCTCGATGTGGTGCACGAGGAGATCCGAATGCCTAATGAGCTAATTCTGTAGACCTGTTGTGAACTGTTGATTCCGATATTCTTCCCAGTTCTATTGGATGGATGCATATAATCATGGTACAAACCTGGGAAACTTTGAATTGTGCAACTTCTAGAGATTTTACACCAATGAGGGACTTGGAAGTCTCCCCTGATGAAATCGTCTAGCTCCCCATGGCTGGAATCTGCACCCTCCCAACAAAGCACAATTTTGTTCTGACCACGCAATCCGATCTCGACTGGGCGTGTTTTCTGTGGTAGCGCCGTAGGTGAAGATGGAATCATGTATTCTTTTGTCTCCCTATGGTGCAGGGTCTCATTGAAGAAGCAGGTCAGTTACAAATACAGAAGTGGGTGTCTTAATGCTAGATGTAATGTGTTGCTTCTGTCAGAGAAAACGTAGTGTGGTTGAGAATAGTTCCCCTGATTAGTGGAGGTTATGACCGGGTATAGTTTCAGCAGGAAAACCAGAGATTGGGTCCAAAAAAATCTTATGTCTGCCTTATTATTTTTGTGCGAATAAGAAGCTTCTTGATTAAAATAAGGAAAAAGAAAGGGCATTGCATATGTGATTCATTTTATTTTGTGGTTGTGTGAGTTATATTTTAGAGATTGTTTGTGATATTTTTACATATCTGCCAGCCACTTAAAGGAAAATTAAGTGTTTCTTAGTTGAGCATATTTTTTGTATATGTGTTTTTTTTTCTTATTATTCATGTCGCAACGCGCCGTGACCAGAAGTGTCATATACTCCGTTTCTTTTTATAGTGCCTATAGTTTTTTGCCATTTGTTTCATAATATAAGGTTGTAGTTTAGCTTTTTTTCAATTACCCCCTCCCGTTCTGCTTCCAAATCGTTTAGCTCCCAAAAATGCCATGGTAAGTTAGGAAGATATGGATTTCTCAAATTTTACGTTGATCTCAAATCGTTCGGCTAGGGATCTTGTGTAAAAAATACTCTTGCGTTAATTTCCGTGCCAAAAAACTATAGGCACTATATAATGGAACAGAGGGAGTAGATGTTTGTAGGAATGTTTGTTTGTTTCACCCGGTGCAACGCACGGGCACTTTTGCTAGTCTTATGAAAATGAACAACTATGTTATTAACATATTTAGCAATGGGCACGTTGTGGGGCCATAGCTATATTTCACCGCGATGCTAATCCGAGCGTTCTGAGAGATCATTTGCAAGTTGTGGCTACCCTAAGTCGGTTTCAAAAAGTTTATCTGCATCTGTACGGGCAGGAGCTTGAGTTAGTATTTCCAAGCTCTCGAACGTCTAAATATGATTTTTTTTCTTTTAGGTTTTGTGCCAAAAGACGGCAGCCCATAG